>NW_015655715.1:1465797-1470775 GCF_001515625.1 Sinocyclocheilus rhinocerous | reverse complement strand
TACAAAATTAATCTCCCTTTTTTTTTTTATAAAAACATCAAAACAAAACGTAAAAAAATTAAATAACTATATATAATAACTATATTTAATATAGAATAGAAAATAAAATATAAATATTTTAAATAAACTAACTGAACCTTTTTTTTTTTTGCTAGTGATGTAGACGTCAGAAATGCTGTTAAAGAATTCAAGAAAGTCATGATGCTTTAATGCTCGTCACAAGACAACAATGGATTGCAAAAATGGCACTTTGAAATAAGTGTGATATTTTATATAAGAGTCCAGTGGGAGTGCTCCAACAAATCACCACTACATTTTGCTTTTGGACACAGCCTGTTTGTCAGCACGCAAGAGTAGCCAGACCCTCAAAAAAAGATTTCATCCCTGTGTCTGAGTCTTTGCTAAGCATAACTGTCCCTCTCAAACCAGCTATAGTTTACTATTGCTTAGAATCCATCACAGTTGTTGAGCCATTTAGTGATACAGGGCAAGGTCAATGCAATCATAAAACCGATTCATGACAACAATGATAGCCAGTTTCATCAAAAAGCAACCAAGCAACACTGTGATAAAAACGAAGCACTTGTACACTTTCATATGAAGAAAAAAGCCCAAAACTCTTTTGTAGACTTAAGTATGAGAAAAAGTAATGCTCACGAAGCAGCCAATGAGGATAAGACCTTTGTGGTGGTATGCCATTCGATAACAAACAAAGAAGTGGAAGAAAAAAGTGAGAAGTGTTAAAAAATTAGATTACCCAAATGATTCACAGGCATGTATATAAACCACTCATATAATCTGAACGAAAATTTACTCACTCTCAGGCCATCCAAGATGTAGATGAGTTGGTTTCTTCATTGGAACAGATTTGGAGAAATTTACAGTTGCAGTAGATCACTTGGATCATCTGCAGTGAATGGGTGCCGTCAGAATGAGAGTACAAACAGCTGATAAAACAGCTAAGTAATCCACACGGCTCCACTTCTTAACTGAAGGATGTATTATTATAGATTATGGACAAATTTTGGCCAGAAGTGAT
The DNA here is from genome assembly GCF_001515625.1 of Sinocyclocheilus rhinocerous. NCBI lineage: Eukaryota > Metazoa > Chordata > Actinopteri > Cypriniformes > Cyprinidae > Sinocyclocheilus > Sinocyclocheilus rhinocerous. The sequence continues at coordinate 1,469,736 of NW_015655715.1, read as the reverse complement.
GATTTAATGTTAAAAACGCCTTAATGGTGATGTTCTTACAAACATGCAGCTTTTCTCTTCACGAGACGTTAATTGATGGACCGAAGTCCTGTGGATTATTGTTTTTATCAGCTGCTTGAACTCTCTTTCTGATGGCACCCATTCACTGCAGTGGATCAATTTTAATTTGCTCAATGCAAATATCTAAAATGATGATATTAAGATATCTGTAATTACTTACAGGTACAGAATAAGAAAATTAAACATAGACTAGCATTCAGATTTTATGATGAAACTGTGTTGTGGAATTCTTGCCTACTATTTTTCATGTTTTCCTTTTAAATCTGAGCCACATCACCTCATTTATGCTACTGAAGTCAACACTGCACTGGCTCCCTATTAAACATCGTATAGATTTTAAAATCTTGCTAATTACTTATAAAGCCCTGAATGGTTTAGCACCTCAGTATTTGAACGAGCTCTTGTTACATTATAGTCCTCCACGTCCGCTGCGTTCTCAAAACTCTGGCCATTTGATAATACCTAGAATATCAAAATCAACGGCGGGCGGCAGATCCTTTTCCTATTTAATAACCTACCTAACATTGTTCGGGAGGCAGACACACTCTGTCAGTTTAAATCTAGATTAAAGACCCATCTCTTCAACCTGGCTTACACATAACACACTAATACGCCTCTAATATTCAAATCCGTTAAAGGATTTTTAGGCTGCATTAATTAGGTCAACCGGAACCGGGAACACTTCCCATAACACCCGATGTACTTGCTACATCATTAGAAGAATGGCATCTACGCTAATATTAGTCTGTTTCTCTCTTATTCCGAGGTCACCGCTGCCACCAGATCCAGTCTGTATCCAGATCAGATGGTCACTGCAGTCACCCGGATCCAGTACATATTCAGACCAGATGGTGGATCAGCACCTAGAAAGGACCTACACAGCCCTGAAAAACAGCGGAGACCAGGACAACTAGATGAGCCCCAGATACAGATCCCCAGTAAAGACCTTGTCTCAGACGGCCACCGGGACAAGACCACAGGAACCAGATGATTCCTCTGCACAATGTGACTTTGCTAGCCTGAAATTGAACTGCTGGTTTTGTCTGGTCAGAGGAGAACTGGCCCCCCGACTGAGCCTGGTTTCTCCCAAGGTTTTTTCTCCATTCTGTCACCGATGGAGTTTTGGTTCCTTGCCGCTGTCGCCTCTGGCTTGCTTAGTTGGGGACACTTCATTTCCAGCGATATCGTTGACTTGATTGCAAATGATTGCAAAGATACTATTTAAACTGAACTGAGCTGGATGATGACATCACTGAATTCAATGATGAACTGCCTTTAACTGAAAAATTAGTGTTTACTATTGTCATTTTTGCATTATTGACACACTATTTTCCTAATTAATGCTGTTCAGTTGCTTTGACACAATCTGTATTGTTAAAAGCGCTATATAAATAAAGGTGACTTGACTTGACTTGACTGAAGGATCGATCAAATTTGCAAAAGTGAACACCAGTCGCACAGCTGATCACACCAAACTAACCCTGCATGGGCACGCAGAAAATTGTCTGAAATGTTACTGTTAAATTTCCTCCATGATGAATGCATTTCGGCTCTCTATCGTGTTTTCTGGAACGCACAGTCTCATATTCAGCACTAAGCAGATAGCGGTGTGGAATCATTTACAGAGCATTTCTGTGCTCAGAGACATCTATCTTTTTAAATGGGCTACTTATCAAACGCCAGCGAGCCAACCATGCAGCCAAGGCATGAAAGCCTAATTGAATCATAGAATTCTAGGGCATTGCAAAACCTATCTGATGACACTGTCAACCTGGCATATAAATTAAGCAGGGCTCTAAGAGAAAATAGTGCTCTGCACACCCAGCCTGCAGTAATAAAGCAAATCTTTAGCATTAATGCTTTATTTAAAAGTGCATTAACACAGATAGGTTATTAATTTCAAGCATTTTATGAGTATAATAGCATATATGACCATGAAAGGCACCTTGATCGTAAAAGAATATACCGCTAGGCTCAGTGTGGGCCTATGGGGGATTTGCTGGGATATGATCAAATCTTTCTCTCGAAAAACTCACTCTGACTTGCCAGTCCTCAGTATCTAACAATCTAACACAAAATGTATGATGGATGCAAACTCCTCCTTCTTGTGTATTGAGTGTATAGCAAATATATATAGTCTTTCTACTTCAGATTTTATATGCATTTATAATAATATACATATCTTTTTGCTTCAAAATTTTTATTTCATTCACTTCAATAAATTATATTTTTAACATGCAAAATTACGGACATTTCAGTGGAATATTATTTATTTTGTAAATGCATAATTGGTTTGATTTACCAAACTAACACACAGGACAATCCTTGGGCCAAATACTGTTTTAGTTTTAACCTTATTGGTAAATGACTTATGTATTTGTGTCAAAATACTGTATGGTTTGTTTGGACTTTTGACACCAAAAGCAAAAGACATTAATACATCTAACTATGCACACTTATAAGGTCAGTTTTGTTTTATTATTTCCATTTAACATATTTTTTACTGCTTCAAACATGTGAACCACCAGTCACAAAGCCCTGCTTCAGACCTAGTGTGAAATAAAGAAGCAGTGTTTCTGTTGATTCAGCTGTCTGCATTTTGCATAAAGTGCACAACAAATTTGCACAGCCTTGCTGACTTGCGTAAAATGCTTATCTTTCCTAAAAGAGTTCCCTGATGGAACGCTGACTGCTTTATATTTGAAGTCATTCATTAAGTATAGTGAGAAATATTCCAAGCAACCAATCCATTTTAAATGATATTCCTCCAGTTAATTTCGTGCACTGCTTCAAACTCTATTTAACTGCTGATTTGAAAGCGGTTCAGCACAAACAAATGAGGCGCTATAATCGAGGTCTGCTTCTCTTCAAAGAAAACCACAAGAAGTCTAAAGGGAACTTTCATCACCTCTAAGCAAGCAGCTGTTTGGAGGATATCACAGACAAAGCATTTAATTATGAGTTCCAAAAAGATGGAAAGAAATATGTGCAGTATGCACATGCAGTTAAACTTTCCCACAAAGAATGCATTGTTGTCTCTAATTTCACAGGGGTGCAAATGAACAAGGGGTGTGCAATAAAGCCATTATCTGTATATGCACTCTCATTTTGAACTCTCATTCTGACTGCACCCATTGTTTGAGATGAGCAAAATCTGAGCAGAACCGATCACCGGTGATCACCGCGAGATGCATGCCGGTTAAGCCGGGCTCACACTACAGGATTTTTGGCTGGATTTTGATGTCGCAGACAGATTTCCACAGTCTGCGACAAAACCCCCGGATCGTGACCAAATCGGTGCTCATTGCGGTCGCCGAAGCTCGCTAAGTATGAGCAGGTCAGCAACATGATCCGAACCTGTCTCGAGCTATCACAGACGCTACGATATTTTCAAACCTGTTTGATATTATCGCAACGTGATCTCATAATGTGAGCGACACAGTCAGTACGTTTACATGGACAACAATACTCTGATTTTAATACGATTAAGACAATACTTTTAAGAATCTACCATGTAAACAGAGATTTTTGATTACCTTAATCCGGCTAAAGTCATAATCGAAGTAAACACTAATCGAATTAAGACATGTGGAGTATTCCTATTTTAGTCGCATTATTGAAGTGCAGTATAGACATGGAAACACCTTAAGCCGGGCTCACACTACAGGATTGAAAGACTAGCCGAATCACTGTGTTGCTCACACTACGCAACAAGATTTGTTCTCATCTGTCGTCGTCTTGTCATAGCTGCGCGCATACTACACAACACAACACTAACAAGGTGCACACACTACAAAACATTCAGTGAAGAGGTGTTCCCGACCATCAGCGAAAATACGTTTTCTCACATAAATTCTCGCGAGAAATTACAGCGATTAT
>NW_015655715.1:1464138-1464418 GCF_001515625.1 Sinocyclocheilus rhinocerous | reverse complement strand
ATTTCCCATCATGCTTTTGATCAGCGCAGTCGGTGGAGAGCAACTGCGCCCGACTGCACAATCCGACACAGCCGCCTCTCCGTCGCGTTTTTTGGCACACGTCAGCCTGACATCAGAGCAAGTCGGACGTAACTCGGACACTTTTCTAAAGCCGGGCTCACACTACAAGATTGAAATACTAGCCGAATCACTGTGTTGCGCAACAAGATTAACAAGATTTGTTCTCATCTGTCGTCGTCTTGTCATAGCTGCGCGCATACTACACAACACAAGGTGCACA
>NW_015655715.1:1461912-1464044 GCF_001515625.1 Sinocyclocheilus rhinocerous | reverse complement strand
GATCAACTGGCCCTTCAATTGGTCTGTGCAGTTATTTTATCCGAAAGAAAGAAGAAACCACAACAAAAGACAATATGGCAGAAACAATGGCTTGGAAGACGTGGACAACAAGGACTGTCAGTACTGCAGAAAGAGTTGGAGGTAATTAAACAGTACAATGAAACGTGGTATTATATACATAATCGATGCATTTGTTAATTTTTTCTAGTTAGTTGATTTGATTAATTTGTGGTTTCGCTTCTGTTCATAAAGATGCATGATAAGACTGTACCATCTGCACTGTGATTGGCTGGATTAGTTCCACCTTGTCATTGTGTCGCTCACATTACGAGATCACGTGGCGATAATATCAAACAGGTTTGAAAATATCGTAGCATCTGTGATAGCTCGAGACAGGTTCGGATCATGTTGCTGCCCTGCTCATACTTAGCGAGCTTCGGCGACCACAACGAGCACTGATTTAGTCATTATCCAGGGGTTTTGTCGCAGACTGTGGAAATCTGTCCGCGACAGCAAAATCCAGCCAAAAATCCTGTAGTGTGAGCCCGGCTTAACACGATATCTGCCTTTGATCTCATTGGTATCTGTTCCATTTCGAGAGGTCAGAACTGTCCGTCTTGACTGCGCTTATTTCACTCCTCCTCTCACTGCAGATGTTCTCACATGAAACTTTTAAATACATTTTAGGCGAGGCGAGGCGCATCTCAAACAAGCCTAGTGACTGGACATTCATTTATGACACTTTATTCACCAGGAAGAACAGCTCGTTCCACGTGTCATACATCATTACGCTATTTCTACGTCACTGCGCATGCGCAGTACTTTCCAGTTTCGGTTTTCAATCCGATCAAGTGTTTACATGTCCTCTCTCTCGGATTACAAAATGAATAAACCACCCCTTACAATCCGATCGAAATTTTAGTCGGATCTGGCCAACGATTATGAACGCGATATTGCCTAGCTTGTCAGTGAACTACGGCTCTGTGTATTAAATGCCGCTCCATCTGAAAGCAGGTGATGGCGATTTACTACCAATCACGGAATCGGCTTTACTGACGAGATGCGCTTGACAATCGCATGCGATTAATTGCACAGCCCTAACATATAGGCTAACATTAGCCCAAAATGAAAGATATTATTGTCAGCTTTATGTTCTGGGGCCCGTTTCAATAACAAGGTTCAACCAACTCTGAGTTGAAACTTGAACTCTGAGTTGACTTACCCTGAGATGGGAGTTTTCGGGCTCAGAACAGCTGAATTGAGGTAGTTCAGTCGACTCTGAGTAGGTTGACAGTTCAGTCGACTCTGAGTAGGTTGACTCTCCCTGCGTCTCAATGTTCATACTATCGGATCTGGCCAATTCAATCCGATTGACGTGGTTACATGTGACTTTATTATTGTGTTTGTGCTTCTAGTCTTATTACGATCGGATTAGTTGGGTCCATGTAAACGCAGCTAGTGAAGCACGTCGAGATGCGCTTGACAATCGCATGCGATTAATTGCACAGCCCTAACATATAGGCTAACATTAGCCCAAAATGAAAGATATTATTGTCAGCTTTATGTTCTGGGGCCCGTTTCAATAACAAGGTTCAACCAACTCTGAGTTGAAACTTGAACTCTGAGTTGACTTACCCTGAGATGGGAGTTTTCGGGCTCAGAACAGCTGAATTGAGGTAGTTCAGTCGACTCTGAGTAGGTTGACAGTTCAGTCGACTCTGAGTAGGTTGACTCTCCCTGCGTCTCAATGTTCATACTATCCTTCCTAAATAGTATGTGAGATTAGAATAAGTGTGTCCCAAAGCTATCCAATAGTATGTAGAAAAGAGTATGCCAAAAGTCCCCGGATGGTCTACTATTTCAGGTCGATTTTTGAATGGGGATCTGTGCACACTCTAATGGCTAATATTGCCCACAATCCATTGCGCTTTGGTGAAGGATTCTGTCAAGAACTACAAACACGAATAAAACGTGTTAAAAACTACAAACATGGCGGATGTGTGCGACCGGCGGTTAGGTAGAGAGGCTTAGAAAAAGGGCTTTGAGTTACTAATATTCAACATTTAAACCTGGTAAAAAAATTTAATGTTATCTGTGTTATATTTCATCTGCAACAGCAATGTAAACTTTTA
>NW_015655715.1:1458051-1461610 GCF_001515625.1 Sinocyclocheilus rhinocerous | reverse complement strand
CTTTTCTCTCCAGTACGGTAGGAAGTTAAATGAAATGCAATGTGGAGGATGTTAACTGTGATAAGATGATTGACAGGCCAGTTTACAGTGACAGGGTGCATGTATCTATGCGACAGAGCGTCCGTTAAAGACGCAGTTGTGTGACGTGATAGTATGTCCTAAAGCTTACCTACTCTTCTACTACACACTCAAAAGTGTGTACTTTTTCTTCACCAAAAGAGTACATACTTTAAGGGCGTAGTATAAGTAGGCACATTGAGACGCAGCATGTGAAACAAGGTAGACTTTAATTACAAGAGGCACAGGTGAAAACAAGCTGATTGATGAACAGATTTGATTGGTCATCCGATATCACTGAGTGATTCAAAAGTGTGTACAAATAGCACAGCATGTCTCAGAAAGCTTGTCAAGCTGTAGAGTTAAGGTTTTTCCAATAACTGTGAATTTTTTGGCATTTGCTTGAAAACTTACCATGCCTTGGGCAACAGGCATCTTACTTTTCACAATGGCTGTGGTGATACGGAGTTCTTCTTTAAGGGCTGATCCTGAGGACTTTTCTGAAGCAGGTGCTGCTTATGGAGCAGTCTCTGAAAACACTGTCCGTTTTGGCAAACTTTTAATTGGTGGTCAAGGTACAGGAGCTAATAAAAATGTGAAAACATCTGCATTGAGGTCAGAGGAGTCAGATGGACACCGGTCAAATGAGGAAGGTAACTTGGAGTTGGGTACTGTAACTTAACTTAAATTGTTTTCCTTTTAAGCGTGGTTTCCCCCTACTAGCACTAAGCTGCACCGTCTGGTTTCTTTTGTGCGATGTAGCAATGATTCAATGACCTTGCGCATTCCAGGACAGAGAATGCCACACTTTCTGGTTGACCGAGGTGAGGTTGTTGTGTGTTTTTTTCTCCCTCAAACATAATTTCTCAACCATCAGGAGAGGAGTCACCAGTACCTTTGTCTGAGATGCCAGCTAGCTGTGGTTTCTCACTGAAGCGGGCACGCAGGGATGTCTCTCTTGTTGCTCCATACCGGGGCTGTCATGTCAGAAAACTGGTTAGTGCTCTGTCTCTGTTCCGTCCATGTGATGCCTTTCGTGAGTTTGTTTGAAGGCTTTTAACTTAACTGCTCCATCTCCTAACAGGGAGGAAGTTATATTCTACCGCTCATTATAATGGGAGCTCCAGTGCAACTGTCTTGCCCTGTGAGTCCTCTTCTCCCTACGGTGTCCTGCTTCTCCTCTGGCATGATTGTCAAATTTGGCATCAGGGCAGATGATGTTAAAGTTAAAGGCTAGTCCCCTATTTCTTTGCATTCAGTCTAACAGTTGAGATGACCTTGAGCTTGACTCTGGTTTTCTGCTTTTAGTTGATGGATCGTGGCAGCCTCTGCTTCAGAAGTACACTCAATGCTCCTTTACACTGGAGACTAATGCTGGTTCACTGGTTGTCACAGCACCATTCACAGGAAGCTGTTGGGAAGTGATGGTAAGAATAACTGCGTGCACTTGATGTGACCGTCGTTCACAGAATGTGTGGAATTTATCTTGTTTTTGTAATTGTACATTTGTACTGTTTACTGGTTGAGTTTGGTGTTCCTCAGGATACTGAAAGGCGACTCCCTTTGATGTACGGTGACCAGGAAGTGACTCTTTCCTGTCCTCTGACACAGCCAACCATAGCCCCAACCACACCTGTCCATGACCCAACTGACATGCAACAAATGTTTGACCCTTTCCCTTTTGGAAGACCCTGGTGGTATCCTCCATATCCTGGTGTTCCTGCTACCCTGCCTCCCACTGTGCCACCTACAACTCCTCCTCCTCCTCCTCCTCAATATCCTTTCCAGCAACCCATGTTCCCTCACATGTATCCCATGCCAATATTTGATCCTTTTTACTCTAAAGGTTACCCATTTGCTCCCCCAGCACCACAACATCCCTGGTACCCAAAGTTCCCTCCTTATATGAATGGCTTCCAAAGCCCAGTTGAAGTGACCACTCCTGCAACGACCACAACTACCCCTGCCCCATACCACCCTGAGCACCAGTATCCAATGTACCCACCGTTCTATGGCCATCAACCCATGAAGTCTTTTGTGTCTCCAACTGTGAAATACCCGTTCATGCCCCAGTATCCTAAGGATCCAATCTTTGGTCCCCGCAGCCCTAAATCACCGTCTTCTCCTGCACTGTTATCCTCCGTCTACAGGACTCGTAGATAACCACTTGATTACGCTGATCATGTTCCCTCACATGTATCCCATGCCAATATTTGATCCTTTTTACTCTAAAGGTTACCCATTTGCTCCCCCAGCACCACAACATCCCTGGTACCCAAAGTTCCCTCCTTATATGAATGGCTTCCAAAGCCCAGTTGAAGTGACCACTCCTGCAACGACCACAACTACCCCTGCCCCATACCACCCTGAGCACCAGTATCCAATGTACCCACCGTTCTATGGCCATCAACCCATGAAGTCTTTTGTGTCTCCAACTGTGAAATACCCGTTCATGCCCCAGTATCCTAAGGATCCAATCTTTGGTCCCCGCAGCCCTAAATCACCGTCTTCTCCTGCACTGTTATCCTCCGTCTACAGGACTCGTAGATAACCACTTGATTGCGCTAAGTGGACTCAGAAGTGGCCTTTTTTAAATGGACAGAAGAAATTAAATGACCTCAATAGTTGTTGGGAATAAGCCTAATAAAGCTGTGACTTCATGAAAATATTGAGTTTTTTTTATTTGTAAATGGGGAATGCAAAAGATAAGCCTCCCATTCACTGCTAAAGAAGTTTACCGAATTTTAACAAGTTCTGCTGCGGCGTAACCTGCAAAGGTCTGTTTTTGTGGAAAGGTCTGTTTTTGATTTGACAAAAGATGCATTCAATAAGGTTAGAAAAATTGGCCATATGGTAAAAATGCCCCTGAAAATCAATTAAGGTTGCAACTATCATCCTTAAAGGGATCATATGATGCTGCTAAAAATAACATTTATTTGGTGTAATGTTTAAAGTTCAAAAAACACATTATTTTCCACATACTGTAGTTTTGCTTTCACAACGAAACACACGGCGGCCTAGCGTGAGCTGAGGCCAGGGCCGGGCTAGAGTGAGCAGAGGCGGTGGGCTTGAGAACGGTGCGGATTATTTTTTCTCCTCTATGCCCCGCCTTTCTGAAACGTGTCAATTTTTACAAAGCTCATCGGTCTGAAAAAGTGAAGTGTGCTGTGATTGGCCAGCTATCCAGTTTGTTGTGATTGGCTGAATACCTTAAGTGTGTGACGGAAATGTTATGCCCCTCACCATACTGTTGACGCCGTGTCCCGGCTGGAGCGACGAAACAAAAAACATAAACCCATTACAAATGAGGCATTTGTTGCATCCAGTGGGGCCATAATTACTAATTATAATGACTTATACTGTCTTTTTACGCGTTGCGTAAACATAAAATCATGTCTGCATTTGTGATTGGAGAAATGACAAACCACAAACGCTACTCTACACTGCCCAAAACTCGCGTTTGAATCATCAGTGGCAAATCCTTTAAATGAAAACGTACTTA
>NW_015655715.1:1451302-1458041 GCF_001515625.1 Sinocyclocheilus rhinocerous | reverse complement strand
TTAACTTTTATAAAGAATATCTCTTTAGATTTGAGACTTTAGTCTTTGCAACTTTACAGATCTTCTTTATGCACCAAGAGCTTGTAACACTCCAAAGAGAAAGGAAAAATTTAAATCGCATCATATGACCCCTTTAATATCATAAAATGCAACGTTTGTAAATTTATTTTTATTTTATTTTAAAGATTGAAGAAATTGTTAGTTCTATTTGTTTAATTACACCCATTTATCATTTGTATTGAAACAAATTACAGAATCTAGGAAAATAATAAAAGGGAGAACAGAATTTAGGAGGAAATAAAATGGACTTCATGGGGACTTAAACGTGTGGAAGTAATTTTCTTGCCCATTATGGTAAACTAATGTGATAAATACAGATTTTGTTATGGAAAAAAAAAAGTGATATTTTTGGCCATATCGCCCAGCCCGCTGCAATGTCTAGTAAAGAGAAAATGAAGAAACCGAGGTGAGACAGATGTTTATGTTCCCAAAATTAACACGGCAATTGTGCCAAATGCAAATATATGTTCTGTTTGGCCTGACCACTATGGCGAGTGAAAACCTATGAATGAACATCTTCAGAACATTGTGTATGATTATGACTTTTTTTGTATATTGTCTTTTGTATTGTATACTGTTTTATGTATGCTTATGACAGAACCACTAGTTAATGTAAACTCGCCTACAGCATGTTTGGTATCTACAAATTTGTATTTTGATGATCTAAATGAGAGTGTATATTATGTTGATATCTATGCAACATATTACTGTTCTAACACTGTGTCTACACCGGATGCGAGCGGCACTGCACTGCACAACGCAACAAAATACTATAGAACCCATTATAATCAGTGATACTGGATGCGCTGCGGCGCGACACGATAAATCCCAGACAGGAAACTGATGCCTCGTTCTATTTATGACGTACACAAAATTCAAATGATTTGCAATGGTCGCTTTGTCTCGTCCAGTGTAGAAAGCCTCAAGCTGTTGCGGTGCGGCGTGACAACTGTCGCATCTGGTGTAGACACGGTTTAAGAATACTTAATAGTGTTTGCATCAGCACCCAATCCAGTTACATATGCAAAATACCATCTTTCAAAGAGTCGTAACCTTTCCCTCCGAAAGTTTAAGTCATCATTGGCTCACTGACCCCCTGGAGGTGTGACCTCCATAGAAGTTAACTCTTTTCCCCACCAGCATTTTTTTTAAAAGTTGCCAGCCACCGCCAGCATTTTTGATGATTTTCACCTAAAATTGACGGCCCTCAGAATATTTTCTGCTATGAATATATGAACATATTATATATCAAAATAAAGAACCAAGCCTCTGCTTTTAAATAAAAAAACTAAAATTTGTTCTATCTTCATGCGTTCATGTTTATCAGCACTTGAATGCAGATAGGTTTCATCAGAAATACAACATTTTGGACAAAAAACTGAGAAAAATGCATTTTTATCAAAGTAGTGCATTTTCTAGCAAAATACATTCAGATGTCATAGTATTTCATAAATAAAACCTTCAAAAATAAATAAACATTGAAAATAAATATAAAATAGCTGTAAATAAAATTTAGGCACTGTATTTTATCTTTGAGTGGTAAACTGTGTAACAATTCCCAGAATGTAAGGGGATGCAACAACTTTTGCAGTAGAATGAGGTCTCACTCCGCAAACCATTATGTGCACAAACCCTGCATCTTCTCTTCGGGTGTTGCTTTTTGGAAGTGGACGCAATCGGAACAACTGCATGAACTACAAAAAGGTAATTCACCCTATTTAGGGTCTGTGTTGTATTGTGCTCTAGGAGTGTTTTCAGTTGGAGGGTCATCTCTTTCTTCCCCACCACCAGCCTGTTCTTGGCTGGTCCATGATTTTATAGCACTCTGGATGAAAGAGAGGAGAGTTTTACAATTACCTTGTGGGTTTTTTGCTTTGTAAATGACAAAAGCATTCAACAAACTGATCTGCAACAAATATGTGACAAATTTCTTTGTCCACTTGTGTGACTTCCTGACAAAAGGGTAGTACCCAATGTTTTGATCCAATTTGTCAACTCCATTCATTGCATTATTGTATTCCACGATGCATGCTGGTTTTTGCTTTGCAATTTTTTCTTGGTGGCCTCTCTGCCATACCTCAACTACTTCCATGTTGTTCTCATGGCATGTTGTGACCATTTTCACTGTTTGTTTGTCTCGCCATGCCCCGAGACCATCACATTTTCATTGTGACGCATTACTGTTTCCCCAATCCTAAGGTCAGCATTTCTGAGATCTCGAATGACTGGTGGTTCACCTCTGTTTTTCCTAATTGTACCACAGACAAGGGTTTTCAAATCAGGTAGGCGCTTACACAGTGGTACAGAGTTGTAAAAATGATCCATAAATAATCTGTAACCATGACCTGCTAGGCGATCAAGAAGAGAGACAACCGTGTCTTTCAGGGCAGCACTTTCTCCACAATTGGGCTTCATGTTAAAACGCTACCCTGTTTCAGAATCACACAAGATGTAGGATTTTATTCCATATTTGATGGGTTTTTGAGGATTGTACACCCTGAAAGCTAGGTGCTCAAGCCACAGAGGCATACCCTCATCAATGCAAATGTTTGTGTTAGGCTGATACATTTCACGGAATTTGGACATGAGGTGATCTAAGACAGGTCGGACTTTGTACAGCCTGTCAGTGTCATTGGCTGGCCTTGCTGTATTATCATTGAAGTGAAGAAATCTCCATATGACTTGAAACCTGTTGCGAGACATGACCTTGCTGAAGTAGGGGGTAGCTAACATTTAATCTAGACCAGTACATATCAAGTTCAGGCTTATGAATGATACCTTTGAGAAAAAACAGCCCCAGGAAGATTTTCATTTCTGAAACTGTGACACGCTTCCATGCATGAATTCTAGCATGTTGTGAAGTACCATCCATAGCCTGAATACACTGATCTGCATACAGGTTGGTCTGATCAACAATGTTCTGAATCAGTACATCAGAAATTAACATCTCAATAAAGTCTTTAGGTTCTACTGAATCAAGAGCAGCAGCATCACCGACAGGCCCAGGATTCTCAGTGAAGGGAAGGTTTTTTACAGGAATAACAGGTTCAGTATCTTCAGCTGGATTGTTCACAGCGGCCCGTGTCTGGTCACCAGCAGGACCACGTTGATGTGCTTCACGTGTCTGACCTTTGCCTCCTTGCTGTGTTCTACCTGTAAATAATTATATGAATAATTGAAATTGCATTCAATAAACAGAACAAACAGACACACAAACACACATATACATACATATGTTTATACACACACACATAGATCACACACACACACACACACACACATATATATATATATATATATGTGTGAATGCCACAGAATGCCGAGAATGCCACACTTTATGGTTAACCGAGGTGAGGTGTGTGTGTGTGTGTGTGTTCCGTCCATGTGATGCCTTTCGTGAGTTTGTTTGAAGGCTTTAACTTAATTCCTTCATCTCCTAACAGGGTGGAAGTTATATTCTACCGCTCATTATAATGGGAGCTCCAGTGCAAGTATCCTGCCCTGTGAGTCCTCTCCTCCCTACCGTGACTTGCTTATCCTCTGGCATGATTGTCAAATTTGGCGTCAGGGCAGATGATGTTAAAGTTAAAGGCAAGTCCCCTAGTTCTTTGCATTCTATCTTATAGTTGGAAAGACCTTGAGCTTGACTCTGGGTTTTCTACTTTAAGTTGATGGATCGTGGCAGCCTCTGCTTCAAAAGTACACTCAATGTTCTTTTACACTCGAGACTACTGCTGGTTCACTGGTTGTCACAGCACCATTCACAGGAAGCTGTTGGGAAGTGTTGGTAAGAATAACTGCGTGCACTTGATGTGACTTTGTCATTCACATAATGTGTGGAACTGATCTTTTGTGTGTAATAAGTAAATAACACTTTTGTACCGTTTACTGGTTGATTTGTCTTTCTCAGGATACTGAAAGGCGACTCCCTTTGATGTACGGTGACCAGGAAGTGACACTTTCCTGTCCTCAGACCCAGACAACCACAGCCCCAACCACACCTGCTGTCCGTGACCCAACTGACATGCAACAGATGTTTGACCCTTTCCCTTTTGGAAGACCCTGGTGGTATCCTCCATATCCTGGTGTACCTGCTACCCTGCCTCCCACTGTGCCACCTACAACTCCTCCTCCTCCTCCTCCTTTCCAACATCCTTTCCAGCAACCCATGTTCCCTCACATGTATCCCATGCCAATATTTAATCCTTTTTACTCTAAAGGTGACCCAGCTGCTCCCCCAGCACAACAACCACAACATCCCTGGTACCCAAAGTTCCCTCCTTATATGAATGGCTTCCAAAGCCCAGTTGAAGTGACCACTCCTGCAATGACCACAACTGCCCCATACCAGCCTGAGCAGTATCCAGGTTATCCAATGTACCCACCGTTCTATGGCCATCAACCCATGAAGTCTTGTGTGTCTCCAACTGTGAAATACCCTTTCATGCCCCAGTATCCTAAGTATCCAATCTTTGGTCCCCGCATCCCTAAATCACCGTCTTCTCTTGCACGGTTATCCTCCGTCTACAGGTCTTGTAGATAACCACTTGACTGCGCAGATGAGTGGACTCAGAAGTGGCATTACTTTTTATTGACACATGGACGATAAATGACATCAATAGTTGTTGGGTATAAGCCTAATAAAGATTTGACTTCATGAAAATGTTTTTGGAGTTTCTTTTGCTCTTTGTAAATAATATTGAGCAATATAATATAAAGCAAAATATTGACGTCTCCCATTCACTGCTAAAGAAGTTTACCCAACTTTAATGAGTTCTGCTGTTGAGTAACCTGCACATTTGGAAGGGTCTCTTTGATTTAACAAGATGATGCATACAATAAGGTTAGAGAAAGTGGCCATATAATGGTAAAAATGCCCCTGGAAATCAATTTTAAGGTGGCAAATCACCAATCAATAAAATGCATTTCTGTCAGTTTGTTAATTTCACAAATCCCTAGCCAGAACTTACTGGTGGAGGTGTCCTGTAGCAGCATTACGACCACCATGCCTCACCTCTGTGGACTAGTGTGAGCACAATTGCCTGCTTTCACTTTTTGAGTTTGACTTTTGCCCCCCTTCACCTGTCAACCTCCATCACAACACTGATGGTTGCTTCGCGGAGGTAATTTTTTTTCAACCCCTCCTGGACCCAAAATGAGGGGTCAGGTGAACCACTCTGCAATGTTGTAGCACCCTTAATCCCAACTAACAAAGCCTATAGGTGGGCCTTAGATAATAGCTTGAGTCCTAACTCCCCTCAGCTTTTTCGGACTGCAGTACAACAGCCTCAAGTGTCTGTAATTGAGCCCCTGGCTTCCTTAATTCCAGAAACCATTAGAAAAGTGTGGGAGAGAGATGTGGCCATCCCAAGAGTCACTGGGTGCTTCTCAATTCTTATTTGTGCATCCTCATTTCCTTTCCTCGCTTCCTTTTCTCGCATCTTAGCTCCACCACTTCAGGATATGAGGGAAGGATGCAAGGAAAAGACGTGAGGATGGAGAAATTGAATCAAGTGAAATGATATATCCTCGCTCCATTTAGCGTCACTTCGAAGCATCATGCCCATTCACACCAAAGATGATAACTATAAAGTTTTAATAGTCGTTCTAATTCTATCAGAATAGGGACGTCTACATTACAACTATAACGATAATGACTCTGAGGAACGATATCATTGGAATCACTCTAATTTTTTTTCCCAGCAGATAAACAATAAAAACATTGATATCAGCTGAAGCTCTCAAATACCATTCTTTACCTCATTTTTTTTTTATCATTCTCCATATTCAGCACAAACTGAACGAGAATCTGAACATGGATGAGACCTTGGAGCTTCAATGGAGAATGATTATCAGTAACTGGGTTTCTATCCACATATTTGAATGCAAATGCTGGATATCACATTAAAAAATAGTGCATGGAAACACCAACATGTGAATGAAATTTCTGAAATTTGCATTAAAATGTTCAAGGTTGTTTGCGGTGGATGCAGTTTTGTTCATTTAGAAGACTAGTGAACCACACTATACACAACAACTATAACTATAACGACACTGAAGAACACGATATCACTGGAATCACTCCCAGAAAGATTTTTTTTCTAGCAGATAAATGATAAATGTTGGTGTGGATGCTAAAATAGTTATTATAGTTATTGTTCTTGGTGTGAACAGCCTTAAGTGATCTATCTTCATAATGAAGACATCTGCTGCGTCCCAACGTGACAACTTGTACTACGCCCTTAAAGCATCTACTCTTTTGGTGAAGAAAAAGTAAACACTTTTGAGTGTGCCGTAAAAGAGTAGGCAAGATTTGGGACATACTATCACGTCATACAATTGCGTCTTTGATGGACCGCTCTGTCGCATAATTACACGCATCCTATCACTGGGTGCTTCTCAATTCTTATTTGTGCATCCTCATTTCCTTTCCTCGCTTCCTTTTCTCGCATCTTAGCTCCACCACTTCAGGATATGAGGGAAGGATGCAAGGAAAAGACGTGAGGATGGAGAAATTGAATCAAGTGAAATGATATATCCTCGCTCCATTTAGCGTCACTTCGAAGCATCATCAGCTGCGCAATAGGGATCTGCCCTTATGTTGTTAAAGTTTGTTATTTAAAAGGGTGGTTCACTTTTTTTTTTTCTAGGCTTGATTGTGTTTATGGGGGGCAGTCTA
>NW_015655715.1:1449489-1451262 GCF_001515625.1 Sinocyclocheilus rhinocerous | reverse complement strand
GCGGCATGTGCTCCGGTTGGTATTGTAAACACGGCGTCGTTAATATTGCTTATCAGTTTGAGCCCGATTGAGAAGCAGAGGATATTATTGAAGAGGATCCTGCAGAATCTGTGGGAGCACGTCTTTTAATGGTAGGCTTAAGTTTTTTGTTTGTTGTCTCATAGTTTTAGATACGCTGTTATTTGTAAATGCTACTGCTTATGTTAGCTTTTAATATACGGTTTTATCTTGATTAAAGCTTTAATACAGTACGGCAACTGCATGCGCATCCATGTTTAACGCTTCTCATAGCTATGTGAAAATAAGTGTATTGTTGGAGCTGAGCTGAATGAGAGAGAGAGATGCAGAGCAGGGGAACGCGAGGAACAGTATTAAGAACCGCTGCTTTAGAACATTGATTTTGAAACTGGTGAATCCATTAGAATCGTTAGAAGACAGAATTGTGATTCTTATATGAATAGATTTTTATGTGCACCTCTAGTTTTCTCTTCCTCTTTTCTAAAGCAGCGCAGCATGGCCTGCACTCCCCTTTGCTGCCTTTTCCCGAGGGTGGGGTTTATCTGGGTTTGTTACGTCACGAACCAGGGAAGTAACTTGTTATAGTCCCTACCAGCCGTTTTTGTAGGCATTAAACTGCCAGAATTTTAAAAGATGATATCTCCGTTTGCATTGAACTTTCAGCTTCGTAAATTTGCAGATATTGTTTATGCTAAAACAGCAACATTACACATTAACTAACGTTAAAAAAGTGAAATTGCAATCAACCACCCCTTTAAGACATTCATAATAAATATTAATAAAGCAAGATGCCCTGTTTGAAATATATAACATGTATGGTTTATTTAAACTGCAGAGGTAAAATATAAATTAAAATTATTACAACAGATTTGAAGGGGGTGGAGAGTTTATACGTGCATCAGGTTTTTAGATGAAAAACACTTCCGCAAAGGATACACCTGTGTATCCTCGTTCATGACTCCTCAGGGAGCCCCCCTCACTCCTCGATCCTCGCGGTGCAGTTAGAGAATTGAGATGTCCTTCAAGATGGCTGAGCTCGATCGGTTTCCGGGTCATAGGATGGAGGACGGAGGAGAGAGGAAACAAGGAGGGATATTGAGAAGCACCCACTGTGTATGATGACTGCACCAGCATAGCAAGTGGAGATGACATCACTAGTCTTTGAACTAACAAGTTTAGCACTTTCCACCTGCAAAATAACATATTTAAATGCTTTAAAATAGACAATGGACACAATATGACATTAATCAGTTATTTTATCAGTCATTAAATCAGATACAGATAGAAGCACAGTAATATTGCATTTATTTGAATGTATTTGTCAGAGCACGACTGCGTCTGTGCAACGTCTCTCTACTAATAGTGAAGCTGTGGGTTTTAATTACATTTCACGAGTTCACGCTTACATATAATTAGCTGAAGTATGGTAATGCATATTTGGCGTGCTGTCCGGGGAAGGGCTCCGAGCTCGGGAATGGCCCGAACCTAGAGTACCCCCCCGTATAAGTGTAGTATGAACTCGAAGTGAAGAGATGGGGTGGAGAAGGGATGCTGATAAACCGTCGATGGATAGAGGTAAGTCAGCTGTATTTATATTTTGATGTTGATTAACTTGAGTACGCTCCACCTGTGTTAATTAGGCTAAGTATCTGACGTGCTCCTCCCGAACCTTGTTAATAAAACATCATTTCACGAGTTCACGCTTACATATAATTAGCTGAAGTAATGCATATTTGGCGTGCTGTCCGGGGAAGG
>NW_015655715.1:1442371-1445603 GCF_001515625.1 Sinocyclocheilus rhinocerous | reverse complement strand
TTCTATGAAGAATTTCAGTCAGGTTTCAGGCCCCACCATAGCACAGAAACTGCACACTGTAACAAATAAAGTCAGCTGTTTTTATACCATGGTGTTGATTAACTTGAGTTCGCTCCACCTGTGTTAATTAGGCTAAGTATCTGACGCGCTCCTCCCGAACCTTGTTAATAAAACATCATTTCACGAGTTCACGCTTACATATAATTAGCTGAAGTAATGCATATTTGGCGTGCTGTCCGGGGAAGGATTCCGAGCTCGGGAATGGCCCGAACCTAGAGTACCCCCCAAAAAGCAATTGAGCAAAAGGACAGCCGCCAGACTGAGAACCCCTCCAAAATAAGCACTGAGAACTGGCGGGGACTGATGTTTTGAGAAGTCGCCTGGTTGGCAAGCCTGAAGAGCCTACGTACTCAGGTGAGAGCGGAGGACTCTTACGACACCTGACGGGAGATCAAGACTCATGGCATCGGATGGATAAGTCTCGCTTGCGGGCGGCAAGTATAGAAGCCCAACCGGGAGTTCTCTCGTCCGACATCTGACGGGAGATCAAGACTCGCTGCATCAGACGTGTAAGCCTCGCCGGGCGGGGAGAGAGAAAAGGAAAACCCGACTGGGAGGGCTCTCGCAGCATCCGATGGGGTATCAGACTCAGAACATCGAACGGGTAAGCCTCGCCAGGCAGGGGGAAAAGACGTGAGGTTAGCTGAGAGGGGTCTGACAGCGTTCGGCGGGAGGTCGAGATTCATTGTGTCGGACGGCTAAGCCTCGCCAACCGTCGAACAGAAAAGTAAAGTTATGTGGCCGGGAGACTCTCGCCGACGTCCGACGGGAGCACACAGCATCGAACGGGTAAGCCTCGCCGACCGTAGGATGGAAAATGTAAAGTTGTCTGGCCAGGAGGCTCTCGCCGATATCCGACGGGAGCACACGCCATCGAACGGGTGAGCCTCACAGACCGTAGAATGGAAAAGGTAAGCTTGTCTAGTCGGGAGGCTCTCGCCGGCATCCGATGGGAGCTCAATACTCACGGCATCGGACGGGTAAGCCTCGCCGACCGTAGGATGGAAAAGGTACTTTTTTTTTGTTTTTTTTAACTGCGTGATTACATTAACTGGTTTGATGACCAATGAGGGTTTGGTGGGCTTTTTTGATGTGAAACTGGTTATTTCTGATGTAGCTTTGATAAGCTTCTGAAGACCATCTTCCTAGAGTTTGGATCTGCTGCTCGGAGAGGCCTTTTTGGGATGCTGATGTTGCTGCCCCGATGCGAACAATTGCAGGACGGATCTGAGATGTTTTTGGAACCAGAAGCGAGTGACGGGTTTTTAGGAGTCGTCTAAAAATAGTGGTTCGTGGGGGAATTTTGCCTGAGAATTTCTAAGGCGGAGGTACTCGAAGATGGACTGGTATGGTTGGATTGAAAATGTAGATGAAATTACCTCTCTTGGCTTGGTCTGTCTTGCTTTGTTTGATTAAGAAAGAAATTGTTTCGCTATCAAGTGCGGTTAGGTCTGAGACGGTCGGGTTGATTTTTGGGATCGAATTTAGAAGAGATGATGAGTTCCGAGCATCTAAGAAAACCAACGGGTAAGCCTCTCCGAACGTATGACGGAAAGGTAAAGTTGTGTGGCCGGGAGGCTCTCGCCGGCATCCGACGGGAGATCAAGACTCATGGCATCGGACGGGTAATGCCTGGTTCACTGCATGATTTTAGCCCGGTCTTTCACTCGCCGACAGGTTTTGCGAAAATCGGAAATTAAATATATAAATCAAACTCCACAAATCAGTGTGTGTATGTACATAGTATACATTTCTTTATATAAAAAAAAAAACAAGTTCTTCTTACTTTTTTGTAGAAGGAATTCAACGTTGGATTAGATGCACATGGCATAAATGTTGATTTGGGCTTAAAAGATGTAATTTTCTTATCGTAAGTACGAGTGGCCGGTTCAGGTGTGTAGTACCAGACTTTTAACTTAAGACTCCGATGGAACTTAAATAAGTTCACTTATTTCACTTATCACTTATTTATCACAATTCTTTCGCTGTATTTGTTGGTGCATAGGTCAGACCTTTTGATAAAACAGAAGTACAGCTTGTCGGTAGAGTAATATTTGAAATGTTTATCACTTCATCTCCCTTGTTCGACTCCTGGTGTATCTGCCTTAAATTGGGAGTCTTGACCGATCTACCTCTTCCTCGTCTCGTCTTCCGTCCTCTTGTCTTCTGGATCTCTGAAAAATTCTGGACTTGTTTCCTAAAAAATCTCTTCTGGGTGAAATCTCCACTGCTGATTGGTCTTCATCACTACTCGGTAAGTTAAAAGACACTGATCTCTTTCTATGAGTCTTTACATTCCTTTGTGACCATGTGTATACCTTATGCTCCTTATAGTCATTTTCGTCTCTTCCAAATTTTGCCAACTTCTCTTGCTTGAGCTTTTTGGATAATCGTTCTAAATCTTCTTTAAGTTTTTCTTCAAATTGCACAAACGATTAATGCCCATCTGATGTTATATCTTCTTTAATCTTGGCAATCTGTTTTTGTGTTTCTGCCTTCTGTTTTTTTGCTTCTTCAATTAACAATAACATAAGGTCCTGGGAGCATTTATTTAAAATTGCTTCCCACTTTTGTCTAAAATCTGTTTCTCTAGAACCAAACGAAGGGAATTTTTTAATTCTAAGTCCTCTTGGGATCATAATTTCTCTCCAGTAATCTGATAATGTCACCATATGAAGATGTAATCTCAATTCTTTTTCCGAATGTCTCTTGAGTTCATAACACAGTTTTTTTTTTAATCTACATGCTGCAATCCATGATCTTGACTCAACAGTGTGTCTGTAACAATGATCTTCTCACCTTCTTCTTTAGAGTAGGAAAAATATCTCGTCGTCATCTTTTGATGAAAGAAATGTATCACTCCCCGAAAAAATGTCTACTGGACGGAGCAACTCCTGCACATGACGATCCCTCAACGTCCTTAATTCCTCGAAATAAAGAATGCAAAAGAAGTGCTGCACGGGGTATTGGGTTTCTAGTCTCGGTGCTCTTTGGGTGCAAGGGATGATTCAACTCGTAAGAATAATAGTAGTCCAAGGCACTCGAATCTTATTCAAAAAAATTGAAAAAGCCTTTATTTCATCATGGCTATAAGTTTTAAGAACAGGTGACAAGTACACATTGTCACCTGTTCTTAAAACTTATAGCCATGATGAAATAAAGGCTTTTTAAA
>NW_015655715.1:1441597-1442197 GCF_001515625.1 Sinocyclocheilus rhinocerous | reverse complement strand
AGAGAGGAAGTTCGACGATTACATATCAAATTAAATCAAACACAATATAATCATGTATAAAGGAGGGGAAAAAAAAAAAATTTAATATATAAATCAAACTCCACCAATCAGTGTGTGTATGTACATAGTATAAATTTCTTTATAAAAAATAAAAATAAAAAATAAAAAACCAGATCACCAATATAATACTTCCAAATCTGAATTCTTATTCCAAAAAAGGTACCAGGTCTAATTCCCCATTTAAGCCTGGAAGTTTAGTTGCTTTCAGTGTATAGATCCAAAAAGACTCTCTCTGTAAAAGCCTATTGGCCCTATCACCTCCTCTTATTGACCTGGGGACATGTTCTATTCCGATTATCTTCAATGTACTTGGGCTACCATGATTTTTCTCTTTATAATGAAGGGCCATAGGATACAAAGGGTTACAAACTCGAATGGCATTCTTATGTTCTGCTAATCTGATCTTTAATTTCCTTGTAGTCATCCCTATATAGAAACAACCACATGGACACTCTAACCGATACACTACTTTTTTTATTTTTTTTCCTCCTTTATACATGATTATATTGTGTTTGATTTAATTTGATATGTAATCGTCGA
>NW_015655715.1:1436418-1441522 GCF_001515625.1 Sinocyclocheilus rhinocerous | reverse complement strand
AAAGGGCTGATCATGAACCCTCGTTTAATTCACGCCGCCTATGGGGGAAAAGCTGAACAGATTATTTCAGTGAAACGGCTGAACGTAATGAAAAACTCAGAAAAATGGCTTTTGATGTCCACATTCAAGGATTTACGATTGCTGTAGCATTTCTGTCGTAAAGAAATAGCCAAATATTCAAGATTAAGTGGACATTTGAATTAAATGTTTAGCCATACAAGGATTAGATCGCACAGTGACATGTAGAAACGATTGTCGGGCCATTGGTGCCCTTTGTAGGCTTTTGATATAATGTGTATGTACATTATATTGTTTATAATACATTATGTTAAGTTTTGTTCAACAGAACCATATGGTTACTTGCTTTTGATACTTTATTTGGACCAATTATGGCCGCTTTTTTTTTTCTTCTCTTCCCTATAATCGTTAATCATTTAGGTACATAGTTGAACTTATTTTCTCAAAACTCAATCTTTTTCATCCGTTTATCTGAATGAAATGTGTAGTTTAAAATACAGGTAAAAATGCTAGCGAAAATTCAGAAAATCTGAGTAATTTCTTTGTGTATTCTACGCAGTTTGCGTCATGGTTACAAAATGACATCAACATCCTTTTGTCACAACGTCATTTAATAACTTTTAGCAACAAAACAACCTGCCTTTTAGCGACTTTACCTAAAAATTAATTAGCAACACGGCTTGCGTCGCTAGAGGAAGTGGCCTCGCGCTAGCGTCTGCTGGAGGCCCGGCTGCATACGACGTTGCGGCCGGAAGAGCCGCGGTGAAAGATTGAGCCGAAGTGTGAAGCAAGTGAGGCTTTGCTGCGGTGAGATCTGGGGCGCGGCCCAGGCTCGTTGAAGGCCTGCCGCTGCGACCCCGCACTTAAGGAGAGCCGGGTCTTGTGCGGAGCGATGGTGGTGTCGAGCGAGGCGAGTTCGGGGTCTTGCGAACTTTGCTCGAAATATTGGCTGCTCTACTGGAGTAGATTTAGGAGTGAGGTTGTCTGATTGCTGGGAGACGAATAACTTAGATCGTACAGATCTGCTTTGTTTACCCTTCACGAGGACGGTGCCTCGGAATTAATCTGCATTTGCCTCAGGCTTAAATGCGGTCCACTTTCCGATTGGAGGAATTGTAGGCTCAGCCGAAAGATAAGAAGATGTCAGGGAAAAAAATGGAAGTGACGCCGATAGAGGCGAGGTTAAGCCTCGGCGTCGTGGAGAGCGTGTGGCTGGTGGAGCAGGGAGCAGCGGCCGCGATGAAGTCTGGAGCTCGGCGGCGGTGTCTGGCGGAGAACGAGCGATCCTGGGGCCGGCAGTTTGCCCGGAGAACCGAAAAATCTCCAGTATAGGTCTCATCGTTTAGATGGGAGAAGCTGAGTATGAGATATAATGGCAAAAGATGCAAACCGAATGCTGATAAACCGTCGATGGATAGAGGTAAGTCAGCTGTATTTATATCATGGTGTTGATTAACTTGAGTGCGCTCCACCCGTGTTAATTAGGCTAGGTGCGTCGGAATTAATCAGCATTTGCCTCGAGCTTAAATGCGGTCCGCTTTCCGATTGGAGGAATTGTAGGCTCAGCCGAAAGATAAGAAGATGTCAGGGAAAAAAATGGAAGTGACGCCGATAGAGGCGAGGTTAAGCCTCGGCGTCGTGGAGAGCGTGTGGCTGGTGGAGCAGGGAGCAGCGGCCGCGATGAAGTCTGGAGCTCGGCGGCGGTGTCTGGCGGAGAACGAGCGATCCTGGGGCCGGCAGTTTGCCCGGAGAACCGAAAAATCTCCAGTATAGGTCTCATCGTTTAGATGGGAGAAGCTGAGTATGAGATATAATGGCAAAAGATGCAAACCGAATGCTGATAAACCGTCGATGGATAGAGGTAAGTCAGCTGTATTTATATCATGGTGTTGATTAACTTGAGTGCGCTCCACCCGTGTTAATTAGGCTAAGTATCTGACGCGCTCCTCCCGAACCTTGTTAATAAAACATCATAAAACACAAAGAAATGTTTTGATCTGAACGTCGTTATACAGTGCTGTTATGCATTATCTTATTTGAAATTAATAAATAAAAATGCAATGTTTTGTTGTAAATTCATTATGTTTTCATTACATTTTAAAAGATTGATTAAATTGTTAAAGTTTTATAAATTTTTTAATTAGACATTTATCATAAATTTGTATTGAACCATAAAACACAGAATCTAGGAAAAAAATCAAAGGGAAAGCAGAATTTAGGGGAAAATAAAATAGATTTCATGGTGCCTTAAATGAATTAAACAAACACGTGGAAATCATTTCCTTGCCCATTATGGTAAATTAATATTGTGATAAATATCGATTTTATATGATAAGGAAAAAATATATTGTGATAATATTTTTGGCCATATCTCCCAGCCCTTCGCAATGTCTAGTACAGAGAAAATGACGAAACAGGTGAGACAGATGTTTGTGTTCCCAAAATTAACACACGCCAATTGTGCCAAATGCAAATAAATGTTCTGTTTGGCCGGACCACTATGGCGAGTGAAAATTTAATTGTCAATTGTGCACAGTCAGTAACGTCACTTACAGTAGAGTTTGTATTCCAGCAGAGAAATGGGCACAAAAATTTAGACTAAAATATAAATTTTTATGAGTAATTAAACAGAATAAATTATTTTTATGAGATGAGTAACTGGAATAGGACCAACCCTAATAAGGAGCTACCTTTCTGATTTACAACTGTAGACAAACAAGTTTTATGCTGTTTAAATTGTAACATTTACATACTATACACTTTTTGTCACAATTTTTTTTCTCAATAAAGTAGCCAGTAAAAAAAAATCTGACTTACCTTAAATTACCTTAGAAGTAATATAAGTAATATTAATTTCCAAAACGTGCATTACCACAATAATCGTATGGTAATTTATAGTATTTAGATTAAATTAAAAGTAAATTGTTGGATCCTGCTAAATTTGATTGATTCAGTCATTGAAATCTCCAGCTGAGCAACCAAAGCTGGCAACCCTGGATTAGGCTAATTGTGAACCCTGGGTAAAGTATGTGTAACGTGTATGCCCCGTTTTCAGTATCATGTTTGCCCCATTGTATGACCTAGTTTCTAGTTTGATTGTTGTATTCAGTTCACCAGTGTTTGTCCATTAATTGTCTTATTCGTTCCTTTGTTTGGTCATGTACTTAAGTCACGAGTTCTCCCTCAGTGTTTCTCGGGGCTCATTTATGTTGGTGTGTATTTCATTCCTGTCCTCAGTATTTTTGTTATTAAAGTCTATTTCCTAGTGTTAATCCTCATCTTCGTGAGCTTTATTAGCACCAACCGTAACAATAAGCAGTCAATTATTATTATTATTTTTAAACAAAGTTCAGGATATTTACAGTAAGTTACAGTTTTTTACTTCAGTACTATGTGGGTCAGTGACTTGGAGATGAGCCTTCAATTAATGTGTCTTTGTCAGATTGCTGTGATTCCCACTGACGTTCACTGGAAGGCCTCTTTTCTCGCCCATCATCCCTGCTGACAAGGCGGCCCCCTCTCTTTGCCTCATTCATCTTCATTAGCTGTCTATTTCCTCCATCTCATGTCAAAAATACTTAATGTCTCTGTTGCGTGGGCCAAGATGGGCCCTGATTAGTTAGCGGTAATACTGACACATTTCAGCGTAGCTTCTGCGCTCCTCCTCAATCCAGCTACATTAACAGTCCCTGTAGTCCTTTTAGCAAAGAAACAATACAGCTGCCATCTGTTTCCTGCTATACTTCCTACTGTTTTACGTGGCCCACCACCTCCTGCCTAACCAGTTAAACAGCGGGGAAAACAGCAAGAGTGAAGGCAAATACAACACAAATACAAATATGTTTACTTTAAATGAGTGCCAGCGCCAGTGGCGTGCACGGGAGGGAGGGAGAGGGAGAGGGAGGGGGAGGGGTGAGCCAAACTCCTCTATGCAGTTTGGCTTTAATAAGATTCCCTGAGAAACAGACAAGAATAAACTCATGAATGGGCCGTCCACCATGATTTCTTTTCTTTCCAACAACAAAGCACTTGAACATGACATACTCGTAATTACAACTTCAGAAGTGGGAAGTAGGAAGTTTCCGATAGGTGATATGTGAAGGTAGCATTATAGTTGCCTTGTTTAACCATTTACCAGTTTTATTTACAATGTTGCTGCTTTTGTCGTCACATTTAGCAACTTCTAATGTCAAGAAGAGTTTGGTCTTCTACTCAGAGGCTGATTGTTACCCTTGTAAGTTCAGTCAAGACATTTAGTTAAAACAATTACATAGATTATAGCTGTTTCCTTCATTTTTTAAGTTCTACAGATACTTTTTTTAAATTGTGCATTATATCAAAATATTGGCGTTGAGGATTACATCTCTTGTGGATAATAAGTAGTCTAAAGACTTAGGAGTCAAAGCTGCATTGCAGGATATTAAATCCTAGACTATTCTTCTCATTTAAATTGTACTAAAAATGAAAAGACCAGCAAAGCCCTGTGAACTGGCAGAGTTTGCAAATCTTTATTAGAAACTTTTCATGCATTTGATTAACCGGCATATATAGGGAAAAAAAACAATAAAAAATTATATTAAAATGACAAATAAAATGAAAATAAACAATACATAAATAATTCTCAGCCATAGAGTTGAATTACTGAAATAAATGAACTTTTCGACGACATTCTAATTTATTGAGATGCACCTGTATGCATCATGAAAAACACATGGCCTTACCCACAGCCACTGGATTCAGTAGAGTTGGTGTATGCTGATAGGATTATGATCATTTCAGTGGGAGGATTTGTCACAAAGCAATGCACACCTCACAGACTGTACTGCACTTAAAGGGTTAGTTCACCCAAAAATGAAAATTAGGCTACGTTTTACTCACCCCGAGGCATCCTAGGTGTATATGACTTTCTTCTTTCAGACAAATCCAGTCGGAGTTATATTAAAAATTGTCTTTGATCTTTCAAGCTGTTTAATGCCACTCAGCTGGTGTTGCATTGCTTCAGTCCAAAAGAACTTAAATAAAAATCGCCCATCCATAAAAAAAAGTGTCTCACATGGCCCCCGGGGGTGAACAAAGGCCTTTTGTA
>NW_015655715.1:1433878-1434951 GCF_001515625.1 Sinocyclocheilus rhinocerous | reverse complement strand
CGTAGACTAACCATGTTCCGTACAC
The DNA here is from genome assembly GCF_001515625.1 of Sinocyclocheilus rhinocerous. NCBI lineage: Eukaryota > Metazoa > Chordata > Actinopteri > Cypriniformes > Cyprinidae > Sinocyclocheilus > Sinocyclocheilus rhinocerous. The sequence continues at coordinate 1,434,926 of NW_015655715.1, read as the reverse complement.
AACGATGTTCCGTACAGATTACGTTTTAGCGACGATCGCTGAATAAGGTCGTGCAGGTCGTGCATAAACTATATATCAGTGTCATCCTTATTTCTCTATCTTTCACCCCCGACCACCCACCCGCCCCACCCGCCGTTTGTTTCAGTGTGATTTCAGTAAGTTTGCCAGGTGCGCCCACTGCGCTTGAAAATGGACGGTGGGCAAGCTACACTTCAAGACTGCAGCTTGGGTGGGGAGACTACTAGAGCAGCGAAAATGTACATTTCTATTTAATTTATGTTTCTCACAGTACTACAGCCTTTATGAAATGAATATTATGTTATCACAAATTGTTAAATATATTACCTTTTGTTGAATAAATGCTTTGAAATGGGAATTTTTAAACTTCGATTGCGGGCGATGACCACTTAGCGCCACTCTCACCTGAGACAGGCAGCACATCTGTCAGCACAGATGCTGTTTGCCCATCATCCTGCATGGAGTGATGATGTTTATATTCATATTGTCTTCAGAAAGATATAATGTTCTTCAGGAAATGTTATTCACTAACGTTTCACATGGTTCATGCTTAACTCACATGCCATAATTAATATCATGACACAATCATGACTAACTCGCATGGTCCTTTATTAAAGCAGCAATTAACTTACATTTTAATCAAATAAAAAGGTACTCATCTTTCTTATTCTTTTAAATAATGTTTTCTTCAGTTAAAATAAATAAACAGCTCACAGTTGATCAGTTAAATGTCCATTTTCGCCGATAAAATCAAGTTATGCGCGCTGTACGGAACACCATTATAAGCCTGTACGGAACACCGTTAACCCTTATCATCTTCCGTACACTGGCGGAGGAGGTACTTTTCCCCACTTTTCTCAAAAACTATTGGTCCTAAAGACATCAATCAAAGTGTGGACTGTATAATGGGTATTCCCCCAGAGAATGATCACACAAACATGCTTGTCTGTCTTTCAATAACGGAGGAGTGGTCGCTGACGTGCGGCGAATAGCAAAAAGTGTACGGAACATGGTTAGTCTACGTTACATG
>NW_015655715.1:1430793-1432676 GCF_001515625.1 Sinocyclocheilus rhinocerous | reverse complement strand
TCTCAAAAACTATTGGTCCTAAAGACATCAATCAAAGTGTGGACTGTATAATGGGTATTCCCCCAGAGAATAATCACACAAACATGCTTGTTTGTCTTTCAATAACGGAGGAGTGGTCGCTGACGTGCGGCGAATAGCAAAAAGTGTACGGAACATGGTTAGTCTACGTTACACCTAGGATGCCTCGGGGGTGAGTAAAATGCAGCCTAATTTCATTTTTGGGTGAACTAACCCTTTAATTTTTATTCAGCACCAACAGTGGTGTGCTATTATGACATGTAACTTTTTATAATGTGTCATACCTGCCTCTTCAACTTCCTCCCCATCTTCTTCCTCTTCTGCATTATGTGTCAGAGGTTCTGCAGGACCGACTTCATCCATTAAGATCCTCTCTGTCTCTGCAGTCTGGCACAGGACACCAGAAAACATTATATTCATCAGCACAATTAACTGATTTGACATTGCCATTATACTACTAAAATAACCATTCTGCATTTGCTTCATTTGTGAATGCAATAACAAGACCTAAATCAAACAAGTATTTACAAAGCTACTAAACCATATACATTACTGGGTTGGTGAGTTTTTTTTTTTGGAAGTCTCTTATGCTCTCTGCATTTATTTGATTAACAATCATAAATACAGTAAAAACAGCAATATTTTAAAATATTATTATAATTTAAAATAACTGTTTTCTATGTTAATATATTATAACATCATTTATATGTGATAGAAAAGCTGAATTTTCAGAAGCCATTACTCTAGTCTTCAGTCTCACATGATCCTTCAGAAATCATTCTGTTATACTGACTTGGTGTTCAACAAATATTTCTTACTATTATCAATTTGAAAACTGGAATAAAAAAATTCAGGATTCTTTGATGAATAAAAAGTTGAAAAGAACAGCATTTATTTGAAACAGAAATTTTCTGTAACATTATAAATGTCTTCATTGTCACTTTTGACCAATTTAATGCATCATTGCTAAATAAAAGTATTTATTTCTTTAAAAGAAGAATACTATGTTACTGTATCCAAACCTTTGAATGCTAGTGTCATTTTTACCTTCAGTGCCTGAAGTTAAGCTAAACGGCATCGTTGAAGCAAATCTACAAACAGGTAAATGAGCAGAGCCTAAAAGAGAATGAATCAACATTTATTGTGAATAAGTCATTGCACAAACAATGTTAGATCATTTTAAGAGAAAATCCAGAAAATGTGTTAGTTTGAAAAATGCCAGTTTAAAAGCCATCAAGATTCTGGTGTGCTCTAAAAAGCTGACCGATTCGTTTAAAATTGCATGCATTTGTGTAAGTCTTTATGATTTTTTGTTCATTTAAAATTTGTGGAGTTCTGTGGCCGATGGTTTGGAGTCAAAGTAAATTGTCAATGCATATTTCTTTGCTAAAATAAAACTGCCACCAAATTATTTTTGCAGCAATAGAACAAAAAAAATGAACTGTATTTTGAAAAGAATCAAAGATAGCAGCATAAATAAGTTTTTCAAAGCTTGTCAAAACGCTTCAGACATATTTTACAATAAGTCTCTCTTAAATGTCAAAAAATATAAATGTCAGTCGCAATGTCATGTTATTATCAAAACGCAAGATCTGCTTTAGAACTCTAGATACTCTGAAGTCAAAATCAACTCCATGAAATGTCAGAAAATGGTTCAATAAAAGAGGAAGATGAAATAAGAATAGAAAAAGAAGCCCCCCTATAATTACCAAAAGAAATGTCAGTTTTGCTAAGAATCCTAAGAATCCAAAACTGCAAAACAATGTCAGAATAAACAAGTACAACAATGAGAAAACACACACACACACATATAATGGTTTTTATACTGTATAAACTGTATTTTCTATTGCCCTACACCAACCCTA
>NW_015655715.1:1414301-1429885 GCF_001515625.1 Sinocyclocheilus rhinocerous | reverse complement strand
ACTCTCCATAGGCATAATGGTTTTTATACTGTACAAACCATATTTTCTATCACCCTACACCTAAACCTACCCCTCACAGGAAACTTTCTGCATTTTTACTTTCTCAAAAAAACTCATTCGGTATGATTTATAAGCTTTTGTACCCATGGGGACCTCAATTTAGGTCCCCACCGTGACACGAGTCCCCATGAGTCTGTGTGTATTCAGGCTTAAGTCCCCACCAGGATATATAAACCTGTGCACGCACACACAAACACACACACACACACACACACATTACCTGCACTAGAAAGCCTACAAAGAAGGAGATCAGGAAAGGCACCAGACCTGCCCGAGCAATAGTTACAGGCAGTCCTGCAAAAAACACATTATCTGATGAATTTGTCACGGCAGAATCTGCTGAATTCTGTATATATCTGCATGGCCTTATATTAAAGCAAACATATTCAACCACTCATATCAGATATTATCTCTAGACTGAATCATTTGATGGCGGTAATTTTATTATGGCTAGAACACTTTAAATGATTTAACTCAGATAGGAAGAAATGAAAAGAGAAATGTCTTTTTTTAACATCTATTAAATCTCACTGAAAACAGAACAGTTAAATTCAATGCACCATGTAATTGCAGTGTCTTATAAATATATATCTGCTACTGTTCAGACCATAAAGCCTGGGTATATTATTAACAAAACAGAATATAGTCTTGCTGAAAACCCATTGAGAAATTATGTTTAACTTAATTTTGCCTGCTAATGTTCTCATGCATGGATTTTATTCCTTCCTTTTCCATTCCAATTGTTAATTAAAGAAAATAAAATCTTCTGCAGTCCTTTTTAACTGCTGTGGATCAGATGATGTCAGTGAACATCTGTCATGTGCTATGTAAAAAATAAAGACTAAATGAGATAAATCAACATAATGATATTTGTTATATTTTTAATTGCATACTAAGCTTTTATGTACCCAGGATCCCGGTCCCCAGGATTGTAGCAATTGTTAAAAAATCTGTGGAGAGACAACGTGTTAAAATGTTTAATATAATGAAACAAAATTAATGTATGTATTCTATTTATTCATATCACACATAATCCGTGGGAAACATGGAAGCTGATTTGCGTGAATATAACAGAAATGATCCCTCTTGATCTAAGGTGACCACATATGTAGTAAAAATGAAAACGAGGGACATTTCTAGTTCACCGGTTAATAAATCATTGAATTTGCATATGATCAATCCTAACTATATTATCTATTTGGTTTTGTGTATCATGTAGTGCTGTGATGAACTAGGAGTTCATTAAAATGACAGTATAAACAGTAATATTGTGAAATATTACATTTTAAAATAAATGTTTTCTGTTTTTATGTATTTTAAAAATGTAATTTATTCCTGTGATGGCAAAACTGATTTGTCACTCTTCAGTGTCACATGATCTTTCAGAAATCATTCTAATATGCTGATTTGCTGCTCAAGAAACATTTGTTATTATTATCAATGTTAAAAACTGTTGTGCAGATGAATGTTTGTAGAAACTGCAATACATGTATTTCAGGATTCTTTGATGAATAGAAAAAAAAAAAAAATTTATTTGAAATATACATATTTTGTAACATTACAAATGACTTTACTTTTGATCGATTTAACACAATTAATTTCTTTAAACAGTATAAGCAGTAGTGTTTTATTTTATTATTTCAGTTAGTAGCTATTATTTCAGTTCAGGGACAGTTTTGAATGCAAAAAGGAACATTTCCAAGGACAGATTAAGCCAGGGACAGGGCATCTGGTCACCCTATTTTGACCGTTTCTGGCAAAATTTGTCTGCAACAATGCTAAAAAGGAATAGTTTTAAACATGGCAAAATAAGTTAAATGGAGCTGAGAATAGTCAACTCTTATTGGTATCTGAAAGCATCAAATTAGTCCAACAAACATACAAGAGGAGAGAGGGATTTTTATAACTTCTATTCTGCATGGGTCCAATAATCAGTATAAAAACTTTAATATAATAAAACATCCTCCCTATCAAACCATCACAATGTCACCTTGTCTTATAACAGCTCAACATTTTCAGCTATAATCTGAGGTGGCAGTCAAGATTGATGTGTGCAGTTAAGGACTGGAGAGCAGCAGTGTAATGAGAGAAGTAATGCTGGAAGAACTGTGCTGCTTAGAAGTGAAGAAAAAAAAAGGAAAAACTAAGCATAAACACATCTCCTCTGGCCTAATTACAAAAATTATGCTGTGGCTCTTTGATGCATATTAATAAGATGCTTCTGATTAGCCTCTCACAAAGAAATAGCAGTGGCAGTCACGAATGACAAGCCAAACTGAAAAGTTCAAATTGACTTTGCTGACACTACAGATAGCATTTGATTTTCCAATTACAGTGTAAATGTTTGGGCAGGATTAGTTACAGATGCACGAATATCATCGGGGAATAAACACTTATTGTTAAAATGGAAAAATTATCCTTGAAGGCTTTTTATCTGCCTCAAAGTGCAACAAACCAGGTATTCTCGTCAGCGAGGAGTGATATTAGCATTTCAAGTCTAAAAATACAATAAAAAAGAACTTTGGTTATCTGTAAAGCAGCATGGCCCATATCATCTGGCCCCTAAATGAACTCTCAGCTCAGAGATACGAGTTTGTGTAATAATATGACATGCCAGGAAATGAAATTTGAGAGATGAAAGAGGTTTGTCAATGCCGTAAGCTAGCAAATAACAGAAAGAACAAGTCTCGGTAAAGCTCGTAAATGGGCAGATTTGATTAATTGACAGAATGCCTGAATTACTGTATACAATCTTTGCAGGCAGAATTATGTGGCAGCTATTTGTGGATTTAAATTACGCCCACACTCACAGTCAAGATGATGGATGACTATAAGTAAGTACAGAAGTAGCAAAGGAACTATGATGGCATTTTAATGACACCAATATCAGTTGCTCTGGCAAAAGGCCAAGTCAAGAAACATCCTCTCGCAGCCGTTTAATCTCGATATCACACAAGTTTTGCTGCAGAATGCGTTTTCCTGCAGGTCTCTCATATTAGGTCTGATTAATGGATGGTTGCTGAATTTTTATGTACTTGCACTATAAACCTCATTTCTGGAAATCACAATGCAGACAGTAATTGTGTTATCAACTTGCTAAAATCCACTTAGGGATATAAAACAGAAAAATTTAAGACACAATGAAAATGATGCCTGATACTGTACAAACAACAGGCGCTGTCAGTATATACATGCTTCTGCTTGATGGCCGGAACGAGCTAGAAATCCAAGCAGTTTGCTCATAAAATAGGCCAAAAAGGTTTACACAGCTGTCACATAATGCTGCTACTCTGCCAATAACAACATCTGCAGGCTTTCTACTAAAACAACACAACAGCACATGCAGCTGTAACCAGAAACATAAAGCAGGGGTGCTTTCTATTGCCATTTAACGGAATGGTTGATTTTCTGTCTTGCGTTGAACCCAAAGGGAGATGTTTAGCAGAATATTAACTCTGCTTTTTCTGACAACGAATATAAACAGATTCCAGGTGCAGTTAAGCTCTGAAAATTACAATCAATAAGCAACATAAATGTGGTCCTCATACACAAGTCTCCTGATTCTGTAGATTAGCTTGGGATGCTTTGGAAGTTGGATAACTTATTATACTAAATTCTGTTAATTAACTGTGTATTTTAATAAATTTAATGCATGCACATTTTCCATATATTAACATGTTTTACATTTATCTGTAATATTTTATTCATGAGAAATAATGCATTATTTAATCATGTATGTCCCAGCATAAGTATGTAAGATCATTACTCTTCTGAATGTATTATTAAACTTTCTCATTTTAACTGAATTTTGAACATAATACTCTTCTTTATCGTCCATACATTGATTAAACTTTCATGTTGTCGTTCACTAAAAAAAAACTTTATTTACTTTTAAACTATTTTCACTCAGACATTGTTATTAAATTTCACAAATAATTACAAAGAAACGAGAAAAAAGGTTTAATTAAATGTGAAATTTTTGAAACAGAAAGACTTAAATAGTATTTTCTTGTAAAACATACACCAATATTCTTCTATTTACAACTTAGAAAAAAAAACTTTACCCTGAAAGATTTATTCTTTTGAGTCGATTCTTTTTTAACTAATTGAAACCGATCTGAATTATTCGTTCACGAACAGATCTGATCCGGTTCTTGAGTTCAACTCACTGACTGATCCGTTCACAGCAGTTTCTCCTTTACTGTTCTGTAGGGAGGAAAACAAGTCACACGGGTTTGGATGGAACAACACAAGGGTGAGTAAATGATGAAGTGCCATTTTGGATTAGCTACTCTTTTAAATAATGTTTTTATATGTCTCAACATAAATCCAGTCAGAGGCTGATTGACATTTATGCAAGCCTACTGTTATGAACACTACGAGCTTAAAAACGATTCAATTTCTCAACTTACACTTTGGCAACAAACAAAGTCATAACCCTGCATGAAAATAACAACGGAGGAATTTAAATAATAACTCCCGTCAAGTGAAACACATGAGAAAAACAGTAAAACATGCTTCTTTCGTGCATTCATGCATGTGTGTGAAGTGAGCATTCAGCGGAGGAGAATGACGTCTTGGTATTATTGTAGGCTATCTCTGATCCGGACCTGAAGAAGGCAAATCAGGAGAGCTATAGAAGTATAACGTGCTCTGTCTATCATATAATATGGTGTTAAACGTTCAATTCGATGACAGTGCGGGCTGGGTATTTTAGACCTCTGCGTTGCTATCACACATCGATCTCTCCCCTGATACTCACAGCACTGCAGATAAATTAAGCTCAGTTTCCAGGGTCTATCCTGGTTTTTCCGTGCGCTTTTGAAAGACACGGGTGTCTCAGTGTTTTCTGAGATCTCCTCTGCAGCTGTCGCCGTCATTGTATTTATATATTCCGTCCCTCGCGTGCATTCCTACTGGAAGCGCATGATGCTGCATTTGTGCGTCGAGTGCGCGCGTTGTAATGCCACTGCTGTTGTTGACACTGTAATTTGAAGGAAAAATAAGAACAAGAGAAGGCCAAACTATAATAAAACAAACATATTCATTAATTCTTTTAAATTTAATTGCTTTAAAACATTGCTAAATGGAATATCGGCAGTGGCGTAGCGTCTGGGCATGCAGGGTATGCAGGTGCATGTGGGCCCGGGCAGTTTGGGGGCCCGCCGAGCTGGGGGGAACTTTTAATTGAAACGAGGGAACGAATAGAGCCCTGCATGGGCCCGGCCCTTGTCCAACAGCTTATGAAAATTCTCGGCCCAAGTCCGACTGGATACGTGACATTTTTCTCTCTCTCTTCCCCATTACACAGCTATTAAAATAGTTCAGTTTCTGTTTTTTAGAGGAACGACCAAGCGGCAGCGGCAGACAGTGAGTTGAGCATTATGTATTATATAATTGACATTATATATCAATTTAGCCTTCTCAAACCAACACGACTTACCTAAAATTAACAGACATAAAACACTTCATGCATTTCACAATATTAATTTAAACATTTAACCTAGATAAATGAGTGCTTTTAGGCACATATCCAATCGTTTGTGCGGAGAGTGGAAGCTAAAGAGCGCTTTGCAGGACATGGAGGCGCCAGCGCGATCACTTGCATTTTTTATTTTTTTTTTATATCTGTGGAAACTTAAAAATACGCTGTCATTTTTGCTCATAAAGGTACGAGTATACATCATTCGGAACTGCAAATGGTCTACTTGTATTTGTGTGCACTCACAATATCAACAAAACCTTGTGCTTTTGTAAAATAATGATGCGCTTTCTGTCGTCTTGGTTTTGAGCAGGAGCGCTTCACCGACATGATAAATATATCTATAGAATGCTTTAAATTACTATTTTAAAACGATAATATATATTCAAATAAAATGAATAAAATAATTCAAATCGAAAACAAAAAACTCTTTCATTATGTAATCCGTGCATTTCTCTCTAAAGGCACGTCCAATGAGGAGATGGCGAGTCAGGTACATTCATTTTTGCAACATTGACTTATTAACAAATAATTCAAATATCCTCTCACTATTTTTTACATTTTTGTTTGTTTTTTTGGGCCACTGTGCCAAAATTGTGTTTGCATTCAGTAACCTGTACTGCAGCATTTTTGTGCCACATTTAAAAATAACTAACTAAATAAGATTAACGTCATACTATTTTAATAAAGTCAAAATTACGATAATAAAATCATGTTATATTGCGTTAAGTTAATGTGAAAATTCCACATATAGGCCTACTCCTCCAAAAAAAACACAAAAAAAAGTCTGTGGCATCCGTCATTCTTTTGACTTATTTTTAAACTCTGATTGATCGATTCATGAGACATATGTTTGTATTAAATTGTTCTGATTTATTTCAACATGCATTCAAATATTCATGTTTAGTTTGTGCTGCAAATATTAAAGAGGAAAATATAATTGATTCATATGCAGCTTGAACTGAGGCGAATTATCTCACTACAAATTAAAGAGTGTAAAAAGACGTTTATTGTTTGTATTTTATCATAAAATTGACAGAAGGCTGAGACTTTATAGTAACAAAGCACAAAGCTGCGATTATTGTGTGGCTTGCATGCTACAAATAATGAATGGACTTGAAAACTTTAAACATCATTTCCAAGCATTAGCCTAGACCGTAAATAAAACAGCTTGTGAATAGTCACGATTCACGTAACGTTATTTACTTCAGAAAAATCAACAATAGGGCCTAAGTTAAGTTAACCGAGTTGGAGCCCATAACGTTTGGGGGGGCCCCTACAAATGTTTTTGCATATGGGCCCGTGGCTGACTCGCTACGCCACTGAATATCGCATTAAAACATCCAGGATATTTGTCTGTGAAAGGCCTATAATGCAGTTGCTGTGGAATAACTTTAATAATTATTAATTAAAAACATTATAATACACAATATATAGAATATGCTTGTGCGTATTGTAATATAGAAATGGTGTGATACTGTATATAATGATTTACTGAAGATATTGCAATTAATAATACATTTAACCCCAAGAATATATTAATTCAAATATATTCAAAACTATTCAATAAATTTTCAATAACTATTCAATGAGTAGTTTATAACTACTTTTCAAATATATTAAAAACACACAACTTAAACAAAATTCTACTTTAAGAGGGTTTTCTAGTGATTGTGAGTGACATTATTGAAAGTTATCATAAAGTGTTTTGTTTTTTTCTTTCAAACTTTTGTGTACATGAGCTTGTTACATTTATATTCCATGAGCCTGTTTTCATCTTTATTCCCTTTATTTCATTTTCTTGATAATAAACTTTACCCTTTTATTAGAGTAATTGGATGCTAAATCAAAGAGCTTCTCAAGTCAGCGTTAGTGTTTTAATACTCTCCCCATACAGTTTTTAGGGAAGACGGTGACCTTTTCCCTTTTCTGTTTATGACTGCAATGATTAAAGACATTTATAACAACAGATTTGAATAACTCCCTCGGGATCGTCAAATAATAAAAGTGATTATCACATGTGCTCGGAAACAAATATCAAGTGTAGCGTTAGTTCTGGCAGGTCACGTTAGTCAAGCTCGCATCAGCTGACTCTCAGCTGATCCCCATCAACCTATGGGAATACGACACCTATCTAAGCATTGATATATAAGGTCCCTCAGTATTATCAGCAGTTTTCGCATTGCTCAATAGCTAATTACCCTCCTCCATCCCCAGCTCCTCCTCTGTCAGTCAGGATTCAGCCTTCTGATTCTCCTTTGAATCAGACCAATTCTAAAATGTGTACATAACATTATTGAACTTTAACGATATCTGCAATACATTTATGTTGGTTCTGTTCTGTTTACCCTGGGGGGGTTATCGCTGCTCTCCCTGCTCTCATCCATGCTAGGCTGCATGGATGTGCAGGGAGTTCTTGCCCAGAACAGAATCATACCGCCAATCCAAACTGTATGCTAATTGTCAATCATCTTTGACGATAGTGGTCCTGACAGAAATAATGGAATGACAGAGCAGCTGTGTGGAAGTAAGTACAACTTTTTGTATTTTTAAAAAGAAAAAAATATATATTATGTGACAGATTTCATCATTAAGCTCATTAAGGCAATTTTTGTTCAGAGACTTGTTCCTAAGAGGAAACAAATGAACTACTGAGGGTAATAAATGAGATTGCTTTTGCCTAAACACTTGAGAAGGCAACATAGGTGTTTGAGTGCACTTAACCCAAGTGCCAGTTGCTGGGGTCGCTATTATTATATTAACATTTCAAGCTGCCATCAGAATAACTTGTAATACATCTATACTTGACAGAAAAAGGCAGGTTATGATTATAAGGGTTGTGAAACAGTCTTTCAGTGAGAAATGAAAAGAGATTGATGATCAAACTGATGTTATTCCAGCACAGGTATTTATTGCCTTAGGATCAGTTTATGTTCAGTGGCATACAAATTCAACAGAGAGAAAAAAACAAAAACAAAAAAACAACAACATGCTTCTGAAATCCTCTCTACTGTTATTACAGTTAAGTGCATTTTGAATGTCACATTATATCCTTCTCATTTTGAATATTCCTTTCTTCAACATACCGTGAATTAAATAAAACATTCCACCCATTTAAACAGAGACAGCGTGTTCACATTGTCCATCCATTAGGTGCTTTCTGACCTATATGGGTCCACAAGACATCAAACTAAAGACAACACAATTATATTTAATGCCCCAATGGGTATAAAAAGTCTGGATTCAACCTCTGTAGACCATTGAGACAAAACATAAATGTCATTTAGTGTAGGACATTGAATGCACTAAAATGTCATTTAGTACGTGTCACCAAACACACTCATGTGAGTTATGTTCAGGAGTGTTACTCTTCACACCGGGTGTTCTCAAGCTTTGACATCCCATATACAAGAGTGATTTAACATGCACTGCATTTACAACAATACTCATTTCAGTATAAAGTGATGACAGTGCATGGAATAAATACTGGGAAAAACTGTTTACAGATCTACTCTACATATGTATTCAATACGTGGCTTTCTGGAATTCTCAATTCTGATTGGTCAATCGGGTGTAGAAATTTTGGTGTCACCATTAGCAACTCTCTATGTTTATTAGTCTGCTCATTCAAGTAAGGTGCACATTTAGCATTAATAATAAGAATCCATGCAATCTGGAATTTTGTGTAAGAGCCAAAAAAAATCCCCGCTAAAATTTCGCAACAGGTTCATAGTCACGCAAATTCATCACGTTGACAAGCAGAAAGCTGCTTGGTTTGAAAGTGACTTCTGTGCACTTAGCAAATGTTTGTGGGCAAAATGTTTGCAGCAAATTTGCAAGACTAACTTAAACCTGCTGCGAAATCTGGGTGGGGAAACCTTTCGCCATCACACAAAATTCCCAGTTGCATAGATTCCTATTGAAATGAATGGATTTCACTCCCAAAAATTTGCCAAACGATAAATGTGCTCACACCTTAACTGAAACCAACGTTACGTTCTTGTTCTATGCAAACACAAATCCACCCATCTTGTGTCTTAGTTATCAGTTGTAGTGAAAATAACATCAGATATCTTCAAAACTGTTAATAATAAACTTACATCAATTAATGTGGTGAGTAGCTGCAGAATAAGCAAGATAATGTATAGTCAGATGGTTGTTTTTGCTAAATAAACCCCTTCTGCTTTGCTTTGTGGTCCTGATCACCCTGTGGGGTTTAACTTAACATACCTGGCTGGCTGATTTAATATTACTCTCTATACACTCTCAGAAAGGTACAAATCTGTCACTGGGGCAGTACCCTTTCAAAATGTTGCAGTATGTACTTTTAAGGTACTAATATGCACCATTTATGGGTAAATAAGGTGCAAAGATGTATCTTTTAGCTTTTGTAGTTTTCCATTGTGAGATATTACACTGAGAAACAATTGTATGTGCAATTTCAGCACCCGACCCTTTATTCCAGTGATGAGAATGAATAGCCTACTATTCTAAATCTAAAATCTAGTCTAACTTCTTTATCCTAATCTAAAAAAAAAAACATTTCATGCATCTTGCAGCTGCAGTTTCAGAGAGATTTCACATGATATAAAATTCATACAAATGTTACACAATACAAATAATTGCAATGCACAACATAAATGAACCTGACAATTATCTTGGGTCAAAAGAAAAATTTGCCAGATTAAATTATAAATTTTACATAATTATTTAGAAAATAAAATAAATAATTACAATAGCACATATACAAATGCACAGGCAGGTTGACAGTTCATTTGAGTGCAATGCAAATCAGCTGGACTCTTCAGGGTTGTTTAGTGTAGTAAACCAGCAGTAGATGGGTCCACAGCATTTCTCCATGTGCAAATACAGTATCTGTTTAAAACGTTTGTCATAATTATTAAAGAAATGCTGACTCCGCAGAAATGGTGCACAGTTTTAAATGGCTGCTCTCTAATAATATGTTCCAGGGGTTTACTAAACAAAAAACAATAAAAAGGCAGAAAAAAAACTTTGAAAAAAAAAATATTGTTAACCTTACAATCCTGTCAAATGATTACTCGACAAATGAAACATTATGAATAAAAATAAACACAGTATGAGATATTTTGGTAAATGTTTGGTATGTAAACCACTGAGTGCAAATTGCTGCTCTAAAAGCATGTATGACTCGTTTGAAGGCACGTAAATAAAGTAAAGCTGGGTCAAACTAGATTCCCTGAATCTTGTGTTTCTAATTGAGCTGTTTTTTTTCATACTTAAAGGAATAGTTCACCAAAAAATGAAAATATGCTGAAAATTTACTCACCCTCAGGCCATCAATGTAGATGACTTTGTTTTATCATCAGAATATTTGGAGAAATTTAGCATTACATCACTTGCTCACCAATGGATCGTCTGCAGTGAATGGGTGCCGTCAGAATGAGAGTCCAAACAGCTGATAAAGACATAATAATGCACAAGTAATCCACACAACTACATCAATGCATCAGTTAATGTCTTGTGAAGAGAAAAAGCTGCTCGTGTTATAAACAAATCTATCAAGACGTTTTTAATTCAAAACGCTGCTTCTGGCTAAAATATGAGTTCTCTATCCATAATATTGCTTTCTCCAGTGGAAAAAAAATAATCTCATCTGAATCAGGAGAGAAATACGCACAGATAAAGCACTGTTTACAAGAGAAAAACAGTCTAAACAGTTCTAAACAAATGAGTCCGTGGATTTTGATTTTGACTTTTCATTGGAGGAAGAATATTTTGTCCAGAAGCAAAATGGATTTATTTCTTACATACAAGCAGCTTTTAGTTTCACAAGACATTAATTGATGCACTGGATTACTTGTGGGTTATTGTAATGTTTTTATCAGTTGTTTGGACTCTCATTCTGACGGCACCCATTAAATGCAGAAGATCCACTGGTGAACAAGTGATGTAATGATACATTTCTCCAGATCTGTTCTGATGAAGAAAAACACACCTACATCTTGGATGGCCTGAGGGTGAGTACATTTTTCATCAAATTTTCATTTGTGGGTGAACTATTCCTTTAAAAGGCAAGTGAAGTATGTAAAGTAAAAGGGAAATTATTAGTTGCTCTCAAAACCCATAATTCCCCCCAAATAGTTAACAAAGAAACAACTACATTAGTGCAAATTCTGAGAACAAATACACTGACCGCCAGAATACAAAAAATGTTAACATGATGTGTCATTAACATGACACACTCCATTATGACATCATACCCCTGCACTGTTTGTCTAGCTTATATATTTGCCATCCTGGCTCCTCATTGGTGGAATGTCACCCAATCAAATTGCAAACTCAACTCACACCCATAAAAAATTTGCCTCTGTTCGCCTTGATTTTATGAATTTATTTAACTATAAACTAAAATGCTAACTCTGATCTATGACCACTTTCACTCACAAAACTATTAGTACTTTACAAACTACTGTATTGCCTGAACATTTTTTCTAAAATCAGAACCATCATTACCCTGAATTCTTTTGTTGACTTGACCTGTCTTAGTTCAACTTTAATTGGTTTACCTGTACAAAAAAGAAAAAAAAAAGTTTTGGAACAAACATGTTTGGAACAAATATTTCGTTCCATTCCTATTTTTCTACCGATTCTGAAACTAATACCCCTGAGAGACTGTCACAGTAGCACATACTGCTGGTGCTTCCTTTCAGCTTTCTCTTTTCAATCAAACATCTACAGTACTAGAACGCTTTGCATTATGAAGTCTGACTCCATGTTGTTTTTGAGTCACAACATTTCTCCTTTTTCAAAAGTCACTGCTTCACTGTAAATGGTGAACTAGTCTTTAGTATTACTAAGCAAATAAAATATATTCAAAAAATATTTTGAAACGTTTCAAACGTCATGTTGCTTCAATAAATGAACCTGTTTTGAGTCCCGACTTCCATTCGTCCTCTTGGGTTTATGTGACTGGAAATGTAAGTGATAAACCTGCTGGTGTTTTTCGCCAGAACAAAAAGTCTCGACCCTGCGAGCTCCCTGACTCTTTTCTCATGAATCTTTCTAGAACCATTTTTGAACGTCATTAAAGGAACAAAAACAATAACTTAGTATTGGCCTGAAGAAATTCCTCTGGTGAACCTCAGGTTAATAGTGCACTTAATAATGATACCCTCTATTTCTCCCTTTGAAACTTCTGTGTTGACCAGAAGATCTCAGGATTTGTGTTGTATTTTGACATCATGAGGTGTGGTCTCTTTCCAGATGTCACTTCGGGATGTCATTTTCATTCTCAAACAGGTCGAGTCCACTTTGTACGAGTTTGTCAGCTGAACTGATGGCGCTGGAAACCAGAGTCCGGGACTGGTTGACGCTGTTGTGCCAGGGGACCTCCAGGGCATCCTTCAGGATAGAGAAGCGTGGAGTTTGTCTGCTCAATGAATAGAGAATGTTCCTGTGAGAAACCGAAATAAAAGAAAGCGGGGTATTCAAATGGAACACAAAGTTATAATTAATGAAATAAATTTAAGTAACATGATTAATAAAATGAATAAGAGATAAATAAATAATACATTAAAAATAAACCACAAAAAACAATAGTAAAAATACCAAATTAAATAAATTCAAATAATATCATTAGTAATAACATTCATAAATATAAAATTAATAGTAAAAAATAAAAGTAAAAAACATTAACACCAATACAGAAATGTAATAAACTGCAATAAACATTAATAAATTAAATGAATAAATACAATTAATAACAAATAAATGAAAATAAACTAAAATAAACCACAAATATAGAATTAATACAATTATTTAAATACACTGAAACAATAGGCATTTCTAATAAAACATAAAACATTTTTTTTATAAATATTAATACATTTATAATTTTTAATAAAATATTAAAAATAATGAATTAAAAGCAAAAAACATTATCAACATTAATAGTAAATAAATAAATAAATACTAATAGCGGTACAAAAATAAATGAATTAAAATAATAACATTATAACATTATAAAAAAAATGGATATATAAATTAATAACAAATAACAAAACCCTACTTTGAGAAATGCTGCTTTAACAAGCTCTTCTGTTAAGCAATGTAATTTTTGGAGACAAACAAAGTTGAACTCTCTGCCCTGACGTTGCGTCAGTACCGACGCTTGGACTCTGTGCACGGTTCCCTCTCCACTTTGACGTTGCGTCGGCACTGACGCTGGGACCCTGTGCGTTGTTCTCTCTCTACTCTGATGTTGCGTCAGCATTGACGCTGGGACTGTGTGCGCTGATCTCCCTACGACTTACCCTCTCTGCCTAGTGGAGTGACTGGAGGCTCGTTTGGACTGTTCCCCTCTTCCTGTCTCTAATCTCTGCCCTGAATTACGGCTTCTGGTCTTCAGTCCCAGCCGAGTTTTGTGTTTTGAGATTTTAATAAATTTGAGTTGAACCTGCAAATTTAATCCGTGTTTTTCCCTGACATCAGTAAGAGGAAAAGGTATAATTTACTTATATGTCATCTACTGTACCAACAAGCACATGTTCACATATAACATAGAGCATAAATACATCACAAAATCAATACCAATGTATCTTAAAACAACCTCGGAACAGCCACTCTTTTTCAACTGTAATCTGCAGAGATATCACCCGAACTCCTGCATGACAATATCAACAGACTTTGGGCCATTTTCTTCACGGTTCAGGGTCACACATTGATTTCTGTTTCTGGAGTGTTTTAACCAGTTTCACACACCTGACTGTAATAAACGAGGCAATTCTTTAACTGTAAACAGATCGAGTTAAATTGAGAATGAGCCTGTCACCTTCAAAAACCAAAGTTTATATGAGAACGTTATAATGAACTCTATCTTGCTGAAAGGAAGGCATAAATCACATGAGAACAGAGCTTGTTCTCCTATCACCAAGCCAGAGATTTTTAAAAGCCAGAAGCTTTAAAAAGACAGTACAGTGAAAGGCCTCAGAGCATTTCATCGTTGTGATTCATTTGAAATGAAGGACTGAAATGTCCACATCTCAAACACCCTCTCTTCATTCCCAAAGGAAATGGTTATCCTTTTTTTGTTCGGCCTGTGAGTCATATCACCCAGAAAGTGGCTCTCCATCATTCTTAAAGGAACGTTCCGGGTTCAATACAAGTTAAGCTCAACTGACAGCATTTGTTGAATGTTGATTACCAAAGGACATTTTGACTGATTCACTCCTCACTTTTCTTTTCTTTTTTCTTTTCTTTTCTCTTTTTTTATTTTTTCCACTGTCTTTCTAAATAATTTTTATAAGGACAAATGTATATTTTTTCTTATATTTTCGTTAAAGTACATACTGTAACTGTACATTAATTATTCTAAAGAAAATGTCTAGTATTTGAATTGTACAGTATACATAACTGTACTTGCAGATAATACTAATGAAATAAAAGGCAATTTAAAGGTACAAAGAGACTACACTTTCATGACTGTACACCTGTATAAATAAAAATGTACTCAAGTCCAACTTAATGAGTCAAAAAGCACTCTAATATTCAGCTAAATGGATTTATTATACTAAAGTTATAAATAAACGTTATAAACTAGTTCTATAGTGTAAAGTTATAATAGTGTATAGTTCCATAAACTGTAGTATAAACTATATAAACCATAGTACATTTTCATTTAATTGCTGTTGTAGGGTATCAGACCGAATCAGACAATTTAAGATCCGATCAAGAACATGGTTGAAACACGAGGAGCCGAATTCCACAGAAAGGCCCAAGACACAGGATGTTCGTAAATCAGATCTTGGCGCCACAAGCCTGAAGCAAGTCCACCAACTAGCAGCTTTGAGTAGCTCACAGCATTTAAACAAAAGAACACTTATTGACAATTCCAAGGAGATTGTCAATTTTGGGCCAAGTAACCAAGATTAATGGTCAGAGATGCACAGCATGACCATCACATGTAAACCAGTGATCACGATCACAAGCTCTTTGGATCGACTTCCCCCCACCTAGACGACAAGAACCAGACTGAGATTCCTTAGGAGACCTTTTAACCTCT
>NW_015655715.1:1408459-1413541 GCF_001515625.1 Sinocyclocheilus rhinocerous | reverse complement strand
GTTTTGCTTTGTTTCACAGAACTAATCGTTGCCTGGGTTGCGTACGTATGTGTGGGACGGAGCTATCAAAATAGGAGCGAGACCCTTTTGGAGTAGGGACGTGTTTGTTTTGGTGATTTCAAATGTCAACATTGGCTACCAGAAATCGCTTACCCCACCTTTAAGAGCTGCCCAGTCCAGAACCAATGTATTGTTACACATGCGTTTTCTTTCTTAGCTGTTTGCTTTCACTTAACACCTAAATTACTGTGTTTATGAGGATACTTTCAAAGACGGGTATTTTGACATAAACAAGTGTGTGTATTTAACCGGTCAAAATGACTCAGTTCAATACTCCCGCGCTCTGTGAGCACCGTCTTCACGTACTCGCACCTCTCTGACAGCGCACACATATAGCAAAACAAGTTCTCTTTCACTGCTGATTGCATTTCAATGGCTTAAAATCACTTGTTTTTTAAACCGGAATGCTTAAAGATAAGTTTCAGTGACCACGTAGCACTGCAGGAACGTCACATGAGCATGTAACCGCGATAGAGACCATAGTCCAAAATCTCTACCGGTTGACAAATTTGTACCAGTTAATCAGTATATCATCCATCCCTACTGATCCACAATGATAAGTAGTTTAGGTTGTTCACTTTCCAAATATTGTCCCTTTTTTACAATTTCAGTCATATCTTTTTTTACACCAACTGTTGCTGGAGGTCTTTATAGGTCTCGCCATGAAGTCTTTGAGATATCGATCTGGGCTCCCTGGTAACACCACATACTTTGTTTTTAATGGAGAAAGAGTTCTCCTGAACAGCAGCTACAAATCGAGTTTAGTGTACGCAGCAGAGTCCCCTGCATGGGTTCAGATATCATCTATTTCATGTCTACTGAATATTGGTGTTGGTTTTATCTGCAGGAACAAAGCCTCCAGAGTGTCTGTTAGCGCTATTCTTTCAGCCACTGAAGTCAAACTCTTACCTGAACCTAACTCCTTGAGGAACACTTACGTGTTCAATAATGATACAACAAAAAGTTGACAGAAGACTCTGTTTAAAGAGATTATTCATTGAAAAAAAAGACAATTTTGTCATGACTTGCTAACTCGTATGACATTTCAAACCCTTATATTTTTGGCACTGATGACAAAAAGGGTGTCCAATGACTGTCAAGTTTTAAAAATGTACCATAAAATGTAATAATGACAACCTGTGCGCTAGAATCCAAGTATCTTAAAGCCATATGTGAGGAAAATACCAAAATTAGGCCGTAGCTTTCAAATATCAGTTGTGTCATTTGAAAATGTGCATATAATTTGACACGCCATGACTGATTAGGAAATACACAAGAGCATCAGTGATGTCAAAAGTGCATGGCATAACACATATTAAGACATATCTGAATGTACAGAAATGTGAATGGGATTTGAAAGTTACATCGGAAGAGAAGATTTGTTTTAGAGAATAGTGACTTCAATTTTAACCTGTTATATAAAAGTTATGATATTGTTTCAGAAGATTTGCAATATACTGTAGTCATATGGGCCACTTTTATGATACTGTGAGGGTGTTTTTTTTATTATTATTGAAGCTTGACAGCCTTTAGTCACCATTTACTGTCATTGTATGGAAAAGAACAGCATGAACATTCTGCTAAACGCCTCCTTTTGTGTTACACAAAAGAAAGTAAGTCATACAGGTTTACAATGACATGAGAGTGTGTAAATGATAACAAAACTCTAATTTTGGGGTTCCTGTGAGAGACTATATCATGCAACGCAAAACCTCTTTTTCCAGTCTATTTTCAGTTGCAGTATTTCAATCAAGTTGGTTAAAACTGACTGATAAACAGAGAGGCAAGTGTGTAAAACACAGGGGGTGAAACAATGAAGATCAGTGAGAGGGAGTTAATTCTCACAGGCTAGAACCCAAAGAGAGATAATGAGCAGGTACCCTGACAAGTCTCTCCGCACTTCATCCGTTTGCTTCCTCTTCTGTTAATTTAATAAAAACCACTCCAGGACATGTTGATTGCTGCTGATTACAATTGCATGCCGCTTTGATAATAACAGGGCCCTCCTTCAGTCCAGATTAGCAAAGCCAACAGACGCCGACAGCGGCGTCAAGAGAAAAGTCAAAGCAGAAATGCAGCACCCGGGGTGCGTCGTGGACCTTGAGGATCAATGGAAGATCAAACAAGCATTCACCCAAACACAAAAAGGAGAAATAATCGGAACATCCATTTTGATTGCATGCTGTGTTGTCGGCAGGTCCATTATGGATCAAGCTGCAACACAGTTTTAATCAACAACAAAGGCACATCTGACAATCCCAGTTGAGAAGAAGCGTTTGAGGACACTGGCTGAAGATCAGCACTTTATTCTGCTGAGCTGAGGAGGGAAATCACATTCGACTGAGGGATTTACTTCTATTCCCTGAAAGATGATGTGTGTGTGTGTTTGTATACCTGTAACAGTGTTTTACTACATAATGTTGGCCAAAGTTTGAAGATTTAGATCTCCTCCACCGAAAAGGTCATAAGAAACCATTAACTCCGTAACACAGGCTTGCACTTCTTAATATTGTGCTTGACCCTTTGTTCACTCCTCTTTGCATTTTCAAGCACCTAATCGTGGCTGTTGTCAGGGGGAACAACCAGGAACATTGGATTTAAAGAAAGACACAAAAAGAGCATCAGTGATGTCAAAAGTGCATGGCATAACACATATTAAGACATATCTGAATGTACAGAAATGTGAATGGGATTTGAAAGTTACATCGGAAGAGAAGATTTGTTTTAGAGAATAGTGACTTCAATTTTAACCTGTTATATAAAAGTTATGATATTGTTTCAGAAGATTTGCAATATACTGTAGTCATATGGGCCACTTTTATGATACTGTGAGGGTGTTTTTTTTATTATTATTGAAGCTTGACAGCCTTTAGTCACCATTTACTGTCATTGTATGGAAAAGAACAGCATGAACATTCTGCTAAACGCCTCCTTTTGTGTTACACAAAAGAAAGTAAGTCATACAGGTTTACAATGACATGAGAGTGTGTAAATGATAACAAAACTCTAATTTTGGGGTTCCTGTGAGAGACTATATCATGCAACGCAAAACCTCTTTTTCCAGTCTATTTTCAGTTGCAGTATTTCAATCAAGTTGGTTAAAACTGACTGATAAACAGAGAGGCAAGTGTGTAAAACACAGGGGGTGAAACAATGAAGATCAGTGAGAGGGAGTTAATTCTCACAGGCTAGAACCCAAAGAGAGATAATGAGCAGGTACCCTGACAAGTCTCTCCGCACTTCATCCGTTTGCTTCCTCTTCTGTTAATTTAATAAAAACCACTCCAGGACATGTTGATTGCTGCTGATTACAATTGCATGCCGCTTTGATAATAACAGGGCCCTCCTTCAGTCCAGATTAGCAAAGCCAACAGACGCCGACAGCGGCGTCAAGAGAAAAGTCAAAGCAGAAATGCAGCACCCGGGGTGCGTCGTGGACCTTGAGGATCAATGGAAGATCAAACAAGCATTCACCCAAACACAAAAAGGAGAAATAATCGGAACATCCATTTTGATTGCATGCTGTGTTGTCGGCAGGTCCATTATGGATCAAGCTGCAACACAGTTTTAATCAACAACAGAGGCACATCTGACAATCCCAGTTGAGAAGAAGCGTTTGAGGACACTGGCTGAAGATCAGCACTTTATTCTGCTGAGCTGAGGAGGTAAATCACATTCGACTGAGGGATTTACTTCTATTCCCTGAAAGATGATGTGTGTGTGTGTTTGTATACCTGTAACAGTGTTTTACTACATAATGTTGGCCAAAGTTTGAAGATTTAGATCTCCTCCACCGAAAAGGTCATAAGAAACCATTAACTCCGTAACACAGGCTTGCACTTCTTAATATTGTGCTTGACCCTTTGTTCACTCCTCTTTGCATTTTCAAGCACCTAATCGTGGCTGTTGTCAGGGGGAACAACCAGGAACATTGGATTTAAAGAAAGACACAGATTGTTCATTTAATTTGCTGACCTTAGATGCTTTTGTATATATGAATACTCTTGACTTATTGACCTGCATTGTCAGATCATTCAATCCCAGTGCTGCTCTCTGTGATGGCAATAGTTGATGACATCAGCACAATAGCTAAATGATGGTGACTTCAGTCCATCGACCCACGAATCCCCCCTTAGGGGTATCATGGTACTATATGCTAATAAATTCCTATAGACTTCTACTATAATCTTGTGCTAATTATGATCTTTCACTATGAACAACCAATAATCTTTATGGTCATGAATTTTTTATGAACCTGGGGGCAATTTTGTGTAATCTGTATCTGTACCATACAAATATAAAATAAAGAGCCAATACAGCTTTTTATAAATGCAATCTAATTGTCATACTAAGAAATGAGCATTTCTTCACTGTAGCTCAATATTATTGCATCTCTGAGAGGAAAGAGATTATTTTATTAATGTATTTGTTTATTTTATTTATTTATTTACTGTTTCATTTTCAAGATGAGGCAGTCTTTCCGGCACTTATGTCTGGGGTAACAAAATTTGACAGAGATGCAAATTAGCATGTCTCTCAGCAGCATCTGCCCCAGTAGACCATGGGAAAGTGATGTCATCATTCACTCCCTAACGAAAACACAAGTGGGATCCTTTTGGAGTAGTGCATCCAAAAAACTTTTATTTTCAAGAAAACTTTTTCTTTAAGCCATTGTGTTCATTTCAGATAAACAGCACTGCCAGGTGAATGCTGATTAGAAATGCAGTTCAAAGTGTCAACATATATCAGTATGGCCACAGATTTCAAAGCAAGGCACTGCAGATGCTGTAGTCCAACTGACAATGCAGCTTAGCACTATTGGCATGGAGCCTTTGTTCTTAATTCTAAAATTAACTGTCATATCATATACAGTATATAGTCTAAGGAAATAATAATTGGAACACTAGGTTACTTGTTCATCAATATATCTATCTGGATATAAAAGTAGTATGCCATTTCATCACAAATTTCAACACAAACGTGACATTTGTCTATGTGTAGACTGCCGGTCTACTATGAGAA
>NW_015655715.1:1406544-1407978 GCF_001515625.1 Sinocyclocheilus rhinocerous | reverse complement strand
GTAATAATCTTTGTTTTATTAACAGGGTTCTATTTGTTGTTGTTGTTTTTACATCAACAACCTTGATTTGAAAACGTTAAGTTTAGCACAATTGCTCCAGGCACTGAACATCATAATTCTTATCATTTTTAGGTAGAATGCCATGGATGGCCAAACTGGGCTTAATGCATTGCAGTCACTATTAACCACACCTACCCATAATTCAAAGTAGCTTTTATCTAATTTCACTTCATTCTCATGGACCTAATTGTCTCAGACGCACCCCTCTGCTCTGCGCTTGACTCCACTTTGTTTTGACAGCTTATGTGCAACCCTCAAAACTCCAGCAAAGCACTAGCCCTCAAAATAAAACAGCATAGTATTTAACGGCAAATCTGTGCGCTAAAAAAAAGATGCACCCCTGGCATACCTCCATCTGTCCGGAAACAAAAGCTAACAAATGATTCAAAGCCATGCATATTCATCCAGGTTAACAAGGGATGTGTTAAAAAATGTGATGTGATTGCAAATATAGTATCATGTCAGCATAGCATGACTTCTAACCACTCTGTTGTTGGTTAAAGTGAACCTTAGTTTTAGGGCTTGAATTCAAAAGAACACATTTAAAAACTGGCATGTTTCTGCAGTCTTTCTGTCTTTTCTTTGCTTACTCAAGCATCCATCTATCATGTGCTGAGCTGGAGCTGTTAAGAGCTGTACAACCACTCAAAGATAATGCCGGGCCTGTGACGGGTGGGTGTACATTTTAACAAGCTAGTTTATCGTGTCACTAAGAGGAAGATTGTTTCACACATATTCACAAAGAAGAGGCACTCACTAAAATCTAAATTTTGTTGGTAAATGTGAAGCACACATACTCTGAAAACAATAACATTCACTTATTGGAGGCCACTGATACATTGACAGCATGTGACACAAATAGCACTTGAGACTTTATGTTAGCATGTTGCTAAGCTAACAGTGTGGTACTCTAATAAGCATAACCTTGTGAAAAAGAATTGTGCTTATTTGTATATTGAATGTGCACTTCAAATCTATCAGCCAAAATAATTTTTTTTGTGATGAATTCACTGTTTTCTACATAAAATCAGCAATCTACATAAAATCATCTTACATAATGTAAAGAACATTCTGTGAAAATATAACCTTGATATATTTAATATATGTTTGAGAAATTCCAACGTAAAGAAAAGCTTATATTTAAAACTGCAACACATTTGAACCATAATTATCCTGACTATGTGCCATTTACCACATTAAAGCTGATATATATATATGACACATTTATGGGAAAATTCTTAACGGGGTCATATGATGCTTTTTTAAAGATCATTATTTTGTGTATTTGGTGTAACAGAATATGTTGACATGCTTTAATGTTCAAAAAACACATTATTTTTCAAATACTGTACATTATTGTAGGTCCTATATGCC
>NW_015655715.1:1402717-1403134 GCF_001515625.1 Sinocyclocheilus rhinocerous | reverse complement strand
GGGGCATGTACACCCTCAGATTTTTGAGCCAAGTGGATTTTCAATGCAGCTTCCAAAAGACACAAAAATAGCCGATTAATATTTGTTTTAATACAATCACACCGGCGTGATTAAATCATTCAGTGCGTCATATCATCAGCTGCTAAATTCAAATCTGCATTCGCTGGCTGGCGTTGAGCCAGATACAGACGCGTTTTCGACGATTTAATGTTAATAAAATTCACAATTCATTTCCGTTCATGTCCCAGAATGTGTATTTTTTGTTTGTAATTTCACAGTTGTAATACAAAGCGCCGCTTTTCTATCGCGAATGTGCCGAATCTGCTGATGTAATTGCAACCGCTAATGATAGAGAAGGGTAGGGGGAGGCCGGGGAAGAGCTGAGCTCTCGTGCCTCCGTTGGTAAAATAAATTTGC
>NW_015655715.1:1384202-1399481 GCF_001515625.1 Sinocyclocheilus rhinocerous | reverse complement strand
GCTCGCTGACTGAATACCTCTTTCTGGCGAATTCTCTCGTCAGAAACAACAAAGTGCAAATGTGTGTATGAATCTGTAAGATATTAATTTCATAGTGTAAACAGCTTCAGTGATTTTAATGGGAGTTTTTGAGAGTGCTTGAACTAGATTGTCAGTGATAATGTAAATGTTCTTTGCTCTCTTTCTGTACAATGAAAGTGTTATGATTAGTAGCCTAACTTGCAATGTTTTTATTCACATTAACTTTCAATGTTAAATTCACATTAAATATAAACTCAGTCGTATTAAAAATATGTTATGGCGTGACACCCATATCTGTTAATTAAGTAAACAGACAGGTTTTTATGCATAGTTAAGATTACAGATTACATTATTAGGTTACTTTGACCATCGTCCATTATAGATCAACATAATCTATA
The DNA here is from genome assembly GCF_001515625.1 of Sinocyclocheilus rhinocerous. Classification (NCBI taxonomy): domain Eukaryota; kingdom Metazoa; phylum Chordata; class Actinopteri; order Cypriniformes; family Cyprinidae; genus Sinocyclocheilus; species Sinocyclocheilus rhinocerous. Next base: position 1,399,062 of record NW_015655715.1, on the reverse strand, counting down.
AGGTGAGAATCAAGATATTTCATGATATAGTTAATGCGTTTGGGGATGTTTCGAATAAAAAGGAAAAAATAAATAAAACATAAGTGCTGTTGTGGCTGCTGTATTTCACATGATGCCCCTGGCAACAATTAACATGTCAGTTCACTGAAATGATGTATATAAGGTTATTAGTAAAATGAAATAAAAGTAGAAAATGTCATTAATATATACAATTTAAGTAGATCATCTAATTCATGTCTTTGGGTTATTGTGCAACATTTGAAATAAATTCGGCAATACACACAAAAAAACAAACAAAAAAAAAACACAAAAGGAAACCAGAAATTGAATAATCAAATGTAAAAATAATCACTGCATAGTCTTCGTTGTATGCATTTATTACAAATAAACTGATTATTGTTAGAGCTACTAAAATTATTCACTCAAGAGCAGTGAGTGATTCCCTTCATTTTCTTTTATTGTTTGACCTTAGCAGGTTTGTAATGCACATATTTAATATTTGTTACGCATCAGATGTTTTTCCTCAACTGTTCCCCAAACGTTCAATTAAGACATAACCGACAATGTTTGCGTTTGAGACAGATATTTGGGAATACTGTAATTCTGTGTGTATCTGAGCGTTCATTCAGGATCCGGGTTCGCATGCTGTCTGAGAGATGCGTCTTTCTGTGCGCGCTGCAGGTATGTGTCAGTCAGTGCGAGTAACGCATTGAGACACATTTTTTTGTGTGTATGTGTGTGTGTTATTATGATTAATAACTCCTTTAACATCAAGCACGTCCTGCACTTTATTTTCTCATTCATGCATATTCTTTTTCTAAAAAATGAAACTGAAACATCAGACGCAAGTGCTTTGCTTCCGAAGGACATACAAAACTTTGTATTAATTCATAATAAGAGCTATTTTAGCCTACAATAAAACAGTAATAATATGTATTATAGGCCTATTTAAATATATATTTTTTAAACATCTAGACTATTCTTGTTTTTTTTTTTGCATTGATGCAGACTCAAAAAAAAAAAAAAAAATCCACACAGAAATCAGAACCTGGCTAATGTCGCAGTTATTTTGCGCAAAATAATAAAATGTAGGTTAAAAAAAAAAAAAACCCCGTTCATTTCAGCATTTGAATGAAAATTAGAGAACCGTATCTCCAATCTTGATATAATCTCTCATTTTCAGCAATAAACACGAATTACCTATTTTAATTATTTTTATGGCTATGACAACTTTGACGCTCTTTATCTCAGAATTAGATTATGCGACTTATATTGTAGTATATAGTTTATCATAAATGCTTAGAATTATGACATTTCATATAAAGATGTACTTAAGTCCTACTTAGGTGGGTTAAAAACACTCTTAACTGCATTTAATATAAATTTAAACTATAATAGATTTTCATTACATTTTAAATAACACATAATTATGTGTCGCGGAAACACTACATTCGGCTCTCATTTAAGTATTTTCTAAAATATTAACTACAAATTATTTCAAGTATTAATTAAAATGTATAAATAAAAATGTATAAGTGTATTTATAACATGTATAAGTAAAATGTATGTGTACTAAAGTGTTCAAAACACAAATATTGGATTAAATAATGCATTTTTAATTATACTGAACTATTTTTAGCAATACTTTTCAACATTGAATGAAACTAATTTAAAAGTAAAACAAATCCTGCCTCATCTGTCATCTTTCTCTCTCTTTCTTTTCTTTTTTTCTTTTTTCCTCTCACTGAGCTTGGCGCAATTCTTTGTGGGATTACCTTATCAGCAAAGGATACATGTGATACTGATTTAGTATGTGGTTAAAACAAGGTCCCTTGAATCATATGTTAAATACAGTTTAATGGATCAATGTATCAAACTGTTGAATCAAATTATAGAAAATCAAATTCCACAGGATTTTCAAAAAGTTTAAAATCTGACACAACAACGATGACTTCCAGTGTAATTTGCACCAAGTGTTTCTAGCAGCTCAAATCCAAACTTTGCTTGCACCCCGAAAAAGAGGCTATACCCCCTGAGTGCTGGGTACCATTGGAGAATATGTGCTTATTTGATTCTTTGGAGGATATGCAAAACTTTTAAGTAAACGGGAGGGGGAAAAAAGGAAAAAACAAACAAACAAACAAAAAAAAAACTTTCTACAAACTGTCTCTTTCTCTTTCTTTCTGTCTTTCTCTGCAGAATGAAAAGCACTCCCTGCAGTAGGATTGCTGTAACTCATCACTCACTGTAACACAGACAGCAGAAAACCAAGTGAAACTGCCACAAACCCAACAGAGGTTTACAATTTCACGAATGACGAAAACCTAGCATATCACATACATATCACACCAATGTTCTTGTGTATGTTTGTGCCAAGGGCTTCAGACAAGTGAGAAAGGAACTACAATAATATCATACCAGACACCTAAAAGACACACATGCAAGAATTGCATGAAATTAACAAATACTATATCACTTATTTATTTTTTTAAATATATGATATTTGATATTATATATCGATATGTGTGTGTGTGTGTGTGTGTCACACCTTTATAGACACAGTTACATTATTTCTTTCACAGAATGACCAACTGAACTTTAACCAATCAGGTTTCAGCAGCGGCCATTCAACTGAGACTGCTTTGCTGTTGGTCACTGTAGCCCTGCAGATAGCTATATATATATATATTTATAATATATATATGTATTAATAATAATAATACAATAAAATAAAAACTGTCACGGGCGATTGGCGCTGTTTTATTCATTGTCTTTTTTCCCTATCATATATTTTAGTAATCATCATAAATTATATATAGCAGTTTAAAGGTGCTGAATGAAACTTTTTGACTGTACCAAAACATAAAAACACCATAATATATTTGCAGATATTTAGGAAACATGCCAAGTTCACATACTTGTTTCTCCGAAAAACAACGCTAAAGCCAGTTATTCTACTTTGAAAATATGCATTCCGTGTCGGAATGCCTGTTTTTGTCTGTGTGATTCCGCCCACTGCCAGTTTAACCAATAGTATTTCGAAACCCCGGGTTGCCAGAGAGCGGAAAACAGCGTATCACAGCCATGGAAGCCAGCAAATGAACTGGGTCAGAGATTGCAGGTTCTACCCGACTTAAAAAGCCTCGGCATCGATCTAAAAACCTCTAAGACCAGAGGCATATTAAAACGAGGATAAATCAACTCATCAACTTACAGTGTAAGACTCACTGCCTTCCATTGTCAAATGTGCTCAATCTGACAACTCGCTGGAGCGTCGCGTCTGAGGAGGAGGGGCGGGAGAAACAATATTTTGAATTTGGACTGCAGTACCCATTTCAACCGCCAGCTGTCAATATTACCTACTGCACCTTTAAAGGTTAAAATTTCAAAATTAATCCTTTGAAAACCATTTTATAACCGAACATTGCGTTACCATGGAAATGGTACTTTAAAATCTTTTAGCGGTCTCCTCCCCCTTAGTGGGCAGTGTCATGTGTCATATTACAAAATGTATATGTGTGTGTGTGTGTGTGTGAGTGAGTGTGTGTGTGTGCATACTGCAAATGTGTTTCTTTTGTGGCCATTTATAAACAACTAGATGGAGCACAAAGGAATGGATCTGAATGCAGGGATCTCAAGATTCTTTTTTAAAAGTTGGACTATGTATTGACACACTTTAAAAATGCAATGCTTTGGCAAAAGCTTAGAACAACAGTGTAGACGTGATGCAACATCCCCAAAAACATCTTTAAATGAGATGAATTCAAAGACTTTTTCAGAAAGGATTTCACTGTGCAAACTAAAATCTTTTAGCGGTCTCCTCCCCCTTAGTGGGCAGTGTCATGTGTCATATTACAAAATGTATTACGGTATTTTAAAATCAAAACTTTTTATAATCTTGACAAAGTACATATAGTTGGAAAGGTCTGAGACTTAAGATTCCATATTCATTATTTTGTGATAGAAGTAATATTGAGAGAGAAATGTATACATTTGTGACAGAAAATTGTATAAAAAAAAAGTCAACCGGTGGCTAAACAAAATTTCATAGGAACCTCAATTTTTTTTATATCAACTTCAAATTTGAAACATAACTTATTTAGACATATGGCTTTATTTTTTATAGCAATTTTGCATTAAAAATATTAATTTTATATAAAAATAAATAAAATTTAGTACAGTACATTTTCTTTACAGTAAATTTAAACTTCCATAACTTTTTTTATGCTTTCTTTGTTTGAAATTATTTTACTTCTGCAATAATCTGCTGGTTGTCTTCTTTAAAAAGAGACCAACCTTAGGTCTGTGTTCCAAAGCGCTCATGAATTATAACAATTAAAGTTTGGATAGTGCACTTTTAAAAATGTTCAAAAACGAGGGGTGACAGTTAAAGAGCAGGTCGTATACTCTGACCTGCCCACAAACACTTCCGCTAGTTAGTGTGTTTACATCATGTCGATAAGACGCTGTGTTTTCAGCCTCACTGAGCATTCTAACACAGTTCCCACACGTGCACCTCAAATAAGTAAATAATAATAATAAATGCAATAAAACTGCTGTCACATCACGTAAAGTACCACATTCAAAGTTTAAACTTACCACTGAGAAACGTCCTGATCAAGTCGAGCTTGCAATGGAGTTTCTGGTTGAGCGACTGCATCGATGCAATTTTTGTAACCTTACAGCATCTTTGTTTACAAGTAACCCTCCGGAGCAAAACAAATATTATGATAATGGTCGTTTCGTTTCCGACACGCATTGTATACGGAAAGACCAATCACAACAGACTTGGCCAGCTGACCAATCAGAGCAGAGTAGGCTTATGGAAGGGAGGGGTTTACAGAACTTAAGCTCAGAACTGCTTCGAACTAATCATTTCGAAATCATTGAAAAATGATTATAATATTAAATGTATACTCAGAGAAAATTACAATGTTTTCTGACCTTAGATGCATTTAAACCTGTTGTAGGGGACTCCAACACAATATTAGGACACTTTAAAATACCATATGACCTGCTCTTTAAGGGTTTTAGGAACAGTTCACTCAAAAATAATAATTCGCTGAAAGATTTACTCACCATCAGGCCATCCAAGATGTGCAAGTTTGTGTCTTTATTGGAACAGATTAGAAGAAATTTAGCATTAAATCACTTACTCACCAATGGGTCCTCTGCCATAAATGGGTGCCGTCAGAATGAGAGTCCAAACAACTGATAAAAACATTACAGTAATCCACACGACTTCAGTCTATCTTGTGAAGTGTTTGTATGAAACAAATCCATCATTAAGGTGTTTTAACTTTAAACCTTCACTTCCAGCCAAAATACCAGTTCATAATCCATAATAACGCTGAATTTGTTTAGTACAAACACACAGCTTTTCACTTCAGAATATGTTAACTGATGGACTGAAGTCGTGTGGATTATTTGTGGATTATTGTGATGTTTTTATCAGCTGTTTGGACTCTCATTCTGACGGCACCCATTCACTACAGAGGATCCATTGGTGAACAAGTGATGCAATGCTACATTTCCAGGATGATATCACACAGAAAAAAACTTCAAGGTTCTACAATATTAAATAGAAAGTTTTTGTGATTTCTGAAGATACCATGGGTAATTATAGCCATTTATATTTGAAATCGGAAAGCATCATTATTACCTTTACCTGCAAATGATCATATTACTGCTTTTATCACGTACTGTATTAGATACCCAACAACTTCTAATTTAAAGTTACCTCAAATGCAACAAAATTTTTTACAAATGGCACAGTTAGCTCAATGGTTGTTTAGTGGAGTGAAATAACTCCAGATGATGTTTGAATGAGTGCTGTGACTGAACAATGTCTGTGACTGCTTGTGTATTGCATTTTATAATGAACAGAAGGAGAAACTGCTCCTCTGCTACACAATCATTTTTCAACACAGTGAAGTTTTTCACTTCAAAGCTTCCGATACACATTATTTTTCATTTCAAATCCAAAGAAAGCGGCTCTGATCAAATTACAAATAATATACTTTGATAATTACATATTTTAAAAATAAATATTCCCTTACGTTAGCTACTCTTTTTAGTAGGTTGTTACATTGCTAACTTTTTCAAACAGTATAGCTTAACTTTGAAGTGCTGACTACAGTTTTAATGTAGCTTACCAATGCCAATAACAGCCTTAACAATGTATCTTGCAGCGAGTAAGTAACTTGTATGATTTCAGATGTCTGGCAGTCTTCATTCTTCACTCTGCTGAGTCACTCTAAAATAATCTGAACATCATTGAGCTCTCTGAATCTGAAGGGAACAAAAGATCTCAAAGGTTTTCATTTAGCCATGACTCTTTGATCTCACTTGATTCAGTATACCTCATGAATACTGTCATTAACACAGCATGAGGAGAGAAAGAGAGAGAGAGAATGTCCCAACCAAAAAGCATCCATTATCTCTATATACTTGTATACAAACAAATTAAAAGTTTGGATACGGTACTGTCCAAAAGTTTGGACTTTGTACTTGATTTATTCAGTTTATTCAGCTGTAGGGAAATAGCGAGAAGAATAACTAAGTGCAGTAAACGGTAAAACTGTTTGCTTTACAAACCACTGTGTTCATAATTAAGATAATACATTAAAATAATATGGTTACACTAAGACACACTAGTTTGCATTATCCAGCAGCAAAACCAGCTGTTTTGTACAACTAAAAATACTCTGCCCCACGACTTTTAATAAAATAGCTTCGATGCTGAATCGCTACACTATATTTCTCAGCAACAAGGAGGTAAAATCGCTGTTTTTGAAGTAACTAAACTCACAGCTTCATTGTTTGTAGAGAGAGATACACAGATGCAGGTAATTCACACTTGCAACTTTCATCTCTCTCCCTCTTTCTCTCTCGATAATTAGTTCAAATAAATGCTATAATTCATTCAAATAAATAAGATCTTACCACACTACTTCATCTTTGTGTCTGATTTGAAGTGGGCATAATGCTAGAGCTAACAAGCTGTAACTGCAGAATTTTTTTTTACACTTTCAATCTAATATTGTGCTGCAAACATTAACAGCTTTGCCTCCACGTCGTGCATTAAAACCGTTTAATATACAGCTAGCCGTGCATTATCCCTTACTTTGTTTACCTGCCAGCCAATCAGAATCGAGTATTCAGACAGACCATGGTATAAATTTGTTTATACCTGACAAAGGTATTTAGTACAATGACATGACAATTTTGAACACTTAAGGTAACTTCACATCAGGGTATATCTGTCAGGAAACAGCTGGAAGTGCCAGTGTGTGAAAATTGCGAGATCAAACATATTGGGATGTTTTCCATTCCAAACAGTGACAGTGAAAATGCCTTCACGAAGCATCTGTGGACGACGTGGGATTTTCTCAGGCATGCAATGCCTCAGTCTTTCTGCCCCGCTGCAGCCAAGTCAGTAAAACAAAAGATTGGTCATGAGTGTTTGGTGCGTGTCTGATGAAATATCAATACTGCACAGCATTAAGGGCTCTGCAGTCTGTCTTCATGTGGCAGGATTATGTGCAATTACATTTCTCACCTGTTCTCTTCTCTGTGTTCATGAATATTTAAACACAAATGTGCATCACTCCAGCAGAGAACCAGAGCAGATTCAGAGGGGAAGCTCTCAATGTCTCTCTGCAGAGGTGAAAAACGGGCATACCTGCAAGCCACTGTATAATCATTTCATGTTATTTGAATCTCTAAAATCCAATTCTGCAAGTCTTTGAAAACGTAAAGAACATTTGGAAATAAAAGTCTGTCAAAAGCTCATTACTACCCCTGGGTTTCTTTGGCTCGAATGAAGCAGAAAGTATAAAGCGTGTTCCTCTCGTGGGAATGTTCTCCCTTTTTGTTCCCCACCTAGGGTAAAGCTCTTTATGAAAAGTGCCGGTCTGAAGCTTATAATCCCATTGGATCTGAGCACCGGATGAGCCGAAAAATGGTTTGCACCAATTTGAATTTTACAAATGCAGAAATCAAGGTCATTCTTTCAGTGCCTCTTTAAACTGTGATGGAAAGATCGATACGTTCACCCAAACAGATGATCTCTCCATAAATCATCTTTATGGGAGAAGTGAGGACTGATCCAGCAATTTACGCCTTCAAACAAACTTCCAGAAAAAAGTTCTGCCAACATACTGTGCTTTTTGTATAAATTGATGAAGAACACCTTTCTTTGTAAAAAATTTAAAATAAGTTTTTAAAGATGCATTCTTACCTTTGAGTTTGTTCTGAACATCCAGAGCGATATCCAGAGGATAAAATGGAAGAACGGGATCCGTAGCGAGTCGCAGGATGGCCTCGGCTGTTATCTAAATCAACAAAAGACAAAAAAGTCCATTGTTGTTTATTCATCCGTGTTTATTCAATAACATAAAAACAAATTTTACCATCTATGTTTTTTTTATTAAATATTATCTTATTATTTAACCGTAAAGCACCACAAATATCACATCTATTTTATTTTATTAATAAAGTAATATCAATATCACAAAAATATTTAATTTTAATATTAATGCCAGTACCACCAAAATCAAATATTTAAAAATATTTATTATATTGTTGTTTTTATTAATGTTTCTACAGTACAGTACTTTACAGATATCATAAAACATTTATTTCATTTTATTATTAATGTGTCTAAAGTACAAATAAAAACACTTCTATGTAAATCAGACATCATGCCGTTTGTTTGTTTATTTATTATTTGTTTTGTATTAGGGTTTTCACAAAAATATTACACAACACTACGGTTTTCAACATTAATAATAAGAAGAAATGTTTCCAGAACAGCAAATCAACGTATTAGAATGATTTCTGAGGGATCATGAGACACTGAAGCCATCACAAGAATAAATTACATTTTAAAATAGATAAAAAACAAAACAAAAAAAACAACAACTTTATTTTAAATTGCAATAATTTTTCATTTTTGTAATATTTAATGGGAAACAGATCATAATGTTTCACAGTTTTTACTGTAATTTTGATCCAGTAAAAAAAATAAAAAAAATAAATATAAAACAACTAAACTTGACAGTCAGTGATCACGACAGGACATGAAGTTGGGGGGACGTTTGGAATAACATGGGTGAATTTTCAATTCAAAGCAAATGATCCAAAGGAAATATTACTCACTTTTTAAGTACAACAATTGTGCAACTTGATCAAAAATACTATTCATTCATTCATTCATCCACATAGCTCAAAATCTGAAGGCACTTTAGGCGAACATTCCTATTTCATTGTTTTAGCGAAGGATTGTACAACACCAACAGTTACGTTTTAAATGTTGAAATTGTCCATAAATGCTCCCACAGTGCTTTTATCTAATGGGCTCAGATAACAAAAGCATTTTTTTAAGCTGCTAGTCTTTCAAAGCTGAATTACAATTATTGGTTGCGATCGGTCTTATCTTTCTGATGCCCTTTTATTGATATTTACTCTCTTGTTGGACTTCGTTGCTTTCCACCTCAGACACTCTGCAGTGGCATCTGATGGGTGCTGGTAATTGTGCAGTCCGTAAGATCCGTACCAAGCTTTTCCTACATCCACAGTGCCCACTGATCAAATGTTATCGAGGTTAACACGGGCTGGGAAACTGCACGACATGAACAAGTATCGATTGCGGTTTTATCATATAGTAAATGTCCCTTTTGCCTGACCTCTGCGAAAACTACAGTTTGCTGGCTGGCAGTATGGGAGTGATCGCCCTCTTGGGACGGGCTGAATCATGACCTGTGAAAGGGCACCGTAACACACACCTCAAAGAAGGATTCAGTGTCTGACCACTGACCCTGCCTAAACGAATCAGCCCCAGGGCAGGAGTTTACTTTTGCTCCCATGAGATCACAATCTCATTCAGCCATTAAATATACAGTGAACACAGGTCAGCTCTTGTATAATACAATATTTTTGAAAGAAGTTTCTTATGCTCACCAAGGCTGCATTTATTTGATCAATACAATAAAATAGTAATGTTGTGAAATATTGTTACAATTTAAAATATCTGATTTCTATTTTAATATGTTTTATAATTATATTCCTGTGATGACTAAGATGAATTTTCAGCAGCCATTACTCCAATCTTCAGTGTCACATGATGCTTCAGAAATCATTCTAATATGCTGATTTTGTGCTCAAGAAACATTTGTTATTATTATCAATACTGAAAACTATACTTATTGCTGCTTAATATTTTTCTGTAAACCGTAATAGACTACCATTCAAAAGGTTGGTGTAAGTTAAAAAAAAAGTACTCAGCAAGGATGCATTAAATTGATGAAAAGTGATAGTAAAGACATTAATAATGTTATAAAAGATTTATATTTCAAATACATGCTGTTCATTGAACTTTCTATTCAAAGAATCCTGAAAAAATGATATTGTTAATACTAAGAACCATTATTAATAATTGAGCACCAATAATAACTGAGCAACAAATCAGCATATTAAAATTATTTCTGAAGGCTTTTTTTTATAGCATTTTGCTATAATTTGTACTTTTTTATTTACATGCAATGGATACAGAACATGGAATTATGGAAGGAAAAAAAAGGGGGAATAGGATATTGAGAGCCAAGCTCAAACTCAAACTCATATTACCTACATGACAAAAACATTAAAATGCATTTATTTTCACTATGTAGAATAAACAAAAGCCATACAAGAGCACTCTGCATCGTTACACAGGATGAACGGTTTGAAGAATGGATGTATGGTTTGGTGGATGGATGTACAAGAGCAAGAACCAGGATTTAAAAATACAATATTTATTGTTGAGTGCACAACGTGAAGTGCAACTTTGATTGATTTAAAAATGTTCCTACTAATGTTAAAGGCAAAAACTTGATGGTGAAACACCTGATATTTTCCATAACTGCAATACATCAAAATCATACATTTTCTTTTTCCCTTTTTTTTTTCTCTAAAAGTATTTTTTTGGTTTCTTATTAAAGCCCTAAGTGTCAGTTGGTTTGATGTGGAATCAATCACAGACAGAGAGATTCCAGCATTGATTTCAGCAGAGAGAGCATTAATCAGCACTACAAAATGTGCCTGAACCCAAAAGCTGAATTTTTATTTATAGTGTCATTCCCGGGGTTGCTCTATAGTTCTTTTGCTCCCTCTTTCTATTGGGTGGCAGAAACCAATACCCTACATCAAAAAGGCCACAGAGATGAGAGGACTATCACACATTCAACTGATTCCAATAGATAAAACATGTATGTACTTATTACACATATAACACATCTACATTCTATAGTTGATTTTGTTTTTCACTGCAGTCTTTCACAATGTTGCTTCACTCCAGTTGTACAGAAATATGTTGGCAAATTTCATCATCTACGATAACAGTTGCCTGTCTGTAGACACTTTAAGGTGGTGAACAGATGCACATGTTAAGAAGTATGGCTCCTGCCAGCGTCTTTTAGTAAGAAAAGATTAATAGAGTGTGTGTGTGTATGTGTGTGTGTGTGTGTGTGAGAGAGAGAGAGAGAGAGAGAGAGAGAGGCATTCAAAATGTGTTATTAGCAGGTATAGTCTTGGCATGGAATAATAAGGACAAAAAAAAAAAAGGTTCACATTGTTTATTTTATTTATATAAATGTATTTACAAAAATATTTAATTTTATTATTAATGTCTCTAAGGTACCACAGATATCACACACATACAAAAATATTAAATTTCATTATTAATGTCACTGGTATCACAGAAATATGTATTTTATTTTAATTATTTTTATTATTAATGTCTCCAAAGTACCACAGATATTGCAAAAATATTTATTTTAATTTATTATTTATGTCTGTATAGTACCAATGAAATCGTCTCCAGGTTACGTATGTAACCATGGTTCCCCAAAGGGAACAAGACGCTGCGTCGAAGCGCTTTGGGAACACCTTCAGCGTGATCACTCTCTGAATCACATGTGTAATCAGTCCAATGGAAGGGCGAGACGTCATAGGCGGGCGACGTCATCGACCAGGAAACTTAAAAGCATGTGCGGTGGAACCAGCGTCAGTTTCTAGGAATGCGGGGAACCATGGTTACATACGTAACCTGGAGACGTTCCCCTTCAGGAACTTGAGCTGCGTCAAAGCGCTTTGGGAACGAGAATGCCCACGCCACCAGACTTTCAAATCCCTGCCCCGTGTGTGTAGCTAGGACGAGAGAACAGAAGAGCCCGGAGTGGCTCGCATGTCTAGGCCGTAGAACCTGGCGAAAGTAATGGGTGTGGACCAACCCACAGCGTCGCAGATGTCCTGCATGGAAACACCTGCTAGAAAGGCCGCCATACTTCTGGTTGAGTGAGCCTTGACCCCTAACAGCGAGGGGAGATCAGAGGACTCATAAGCACTGGATATGGCATCCACTATCCACCGGCCGAGGGTCTGTTTAGTTGAGAGCTGGAAGACCTCTCTTAGGGGGACCGTAGAAAACAAGCAATTGGTCCACCCGTCTCCACAGGGCAGCTCTGTGGATGTATGCGTCCAGTGCTCGCACTTAGGGCTGCACGATTATGACAAAAATCATAATTGTCGATTATTCCCTTGGAATTGGAATTGCGATTATTAATTACGATTATCACAATTAACATTGAATTATGTTTATACCATTGTTTGATGCAACTGCATGCTGTATTTTTATATCAAACAAGCTGAAAACACTCTAACTGAAAAACCTTTAGTGCTTTTCTATAGTATTAAGCCTCAAATATCAAATATACTTTGGATTGGTTTCTTCTTTAAATTAATAAAAAAGTAAAAATATGAATGGTATTATAATGTTATACTAAAACTAAAACTAAAACAATGGAAAAACCCTTAAGATAACATGTAGAAAGAAAAAAAAACATATCTTAAGCGTGCAGAATAACATAAGTGGACTTTGAACGATTAATTGCCGCTTTGAACGGTTACGTAACTGTGGCATCTATAATTGTAATTGCAATTAGAAATTTGATTAATTGTGCAGCCCTAGTCGCACTGGACACATACAATTAAGCTTCTGCTGGTCTGGCTCCTGGAAGGGAGGAGGACAGAAGGCCTGAAGTACGACAGGCCGTTGTGCCGATAGGGGGACTTTAGGGACGTAGCCCACTCGAGGGTACAGAAACACTTTGGCCAAAAGTCAAGATAAGAAGGGGCCACTGAGAGGGCCTGCAGATCCCCAACTCTCTTTAGAGAAGATATCACCAGAAGAAAGGTAGTCTTTATTGTGAGATGGCGATCAGATATCTCCTCAATCGGCTCGAACGGAGGCTTACAGAGAGCTTCTAACACCACAGCCAGGTCCCACGTGGGGACGCGGGATCATACCGGAGGCCTCAGCCTCAGCGCACTGCGGAGGAAACGTGTAACTAGGGGGTGTCTGCCCACTGATTGGCCACCGAGAGGGGCATGGTAGGCCGCAATGGCTGCCACGTAGACCTTCAGGGTGGAGTGGATCAACCCTGCGGAGAAGCGGGCCTGCATGAACTCCAACACTGTACCAACTGGGCAGTTAACTGGGCGCAGTTAACTGCTGCCCTGAAGCAGCGCACCGGCAGGGGACAGCCGAACTAGCTGCTGTGGAGACCTCCGCGGAGGTCGTGAGCCTCTTAGCACCGCTACGTTTCCGGGCGGTAACTGAGAGAAACGTTCGCCGGAGACCGTTGCACCCTGGAACACCGGCAGGGTTGGCAGACCGGGGGGGAACTGGGGGGAGACAGGCACCGTGTAATGCGGTGTGAACCTCTCTTCCCCAGAAGGGCCTGCCCTCACCAGTCCTGAGCCCAAATTGTCAGGACTTTTTGGCCGAGGACTTCTTAGCCTGAAGGATGGTCCGCAGATCCGGCTTAGGCTTAGAAGCCTCCGACCCAGAGCAACACGGGGGAGCGCTGGCGGCAACGCTCTGTTTCTGGGCCTCCCTGTATGAGGAGCTGGCACGCAGAGGGGACTGCTCCCGGCCCCCGGGACCGCCGGCAGGGTGGGCAGACCGGGGGGGAACTGGGGGGAGACAGGCACCGTGTAATGCGGTGTGAACCTCTCTTCCCCAGAAGGGCCTGCCCTCACCAGTCCTGAGCCCAAATTGTCAGGACTTTTTGGCCGAGGACTTCTTAGCCTGAAGGATGGTCCGCAGATCCGGCTTAGGCTTAGAAGCCTCCGACCCAGAGCAACACGGGGGAGCGCTGGCGGCAACGCTCTGTTTCTGGGCCTCCCTGTATGAGGAGTTGGCACGCAGAGGGGACTGTTCCCGCTCAGCAGCCCCCAGAGCTGAAACGCGGCGAGGGAGGAACTACTGAAACGCCGCTGCCTGTTTACGGGCCTCCTGGTACCTGTCGACGACAGAATTGACAGCGTCGCCGAACAGGCCAGAAGGCACAAGTGGGGCATCAAGGAGGAAGACCCTGTCCTTCTCGTTCATATCGGACAGGGTCAACCACAGATGCCTCTCCGCTGCCACCATAGCTGCCATAGATCGCCCAATGGCACGGGCGGTCTCCTTGGTGGCGCGGAGAGCAAGATCAGCGGTTCTCCTTAACTCTGTGATGTTCTCAGAGTTAATCTCCTCACCCTCGTCCAGCTCTTTCAGCAGATCTGCCTGGTATGCCTGTAACATAGACATTGTGTGCAGACACGCACCGGCCTGATCTGCTGCCGCATACCCCTTGCCCACCAGCACTGATGTTGTGTGCAGCGGCTTGGAGGGCAATGCCGGAGCCTTTAGGGACGATGCCGCGCCTGGGGACAGATAGCTAGCTAGCATCTGTTCAACCCGGGGCATCGCCCTATAGCCACGCTCACTCAACCCCGCCACATTCCCATAATATTCTGAGGCGGGGATGAAGAG
>NW_015655715.1:1357043-1382735 GCF_001515625.1 Sinocyclocheilus rhinocerous | reverse complement strand
GAGACGGACACCGTGTAATGCGGTGTACCCCGCTCTTCCCCAGTAGGGGCCGCCCTCAGCAGTCCTGGATTTATGCCTGTCAGGACCGCTTCGTCGAGGGCTTCCTCGACTGAAGCACGACCCTCAGATCGGGCCTCGCCTTAGAAGCCCCCGACTTAGAGCGCCGCCGGCCTCGGTCCCGCTGCGGGGGAGCGCGAGAGGCAACGCTCTGTTTTTGGACCTCCCTATATGAGGAGCTGGTACCCGGCTGGGGCTGCTCCCGCCCAGCAGCCCCCAGAGCTATAGAACGGCGAGGGAGAAACCGCTGGAATGCCGCCGCCTGTTTACGAGCCTCCTGGTATCTGTCGACGACCGAATCGACGGCGTCGCCGAACAGACCAGAAGGCGCAAGCGGGGCATCCATAAGGCAGACCCTGTCCTTCTCTTTCATATCGGACAGGGTCAACCATAAATGCCTCTCCGCCGCCACCAGAGCTGCCATGGACCGCCCAATAGCACGGGCGGTCTCCTTGGTGGCGCGAAGGGCTAAATCAGCGGTTCTCCTCAGTTCTAAGATGTCATCCGCTTTAACTTGCTCGCCTTCATCTAGCTCTTTTAGCAGGTCGGCCTGGTACGCCTGTAACACTGACATAGTGTGCAGACACGCACCAGCCTGACCCGCTGCCGAGTACCCTTTGCCCACCAGCGCTGAAGTTGTGCGCAGCGGCTTGGAGGGCAATGCCGGAGCCTTTAGGGACGATGCCGCGCCTGGGGACAGATAACTAGCTAGCATCTGTTCAACCCGGGGCATCGCCCTATAGCCAAGCTCACTCAACCCCGCCACATTCCCGTAATAATCCCCTCGCCGTGGAGGTTGGGGAAAAATGGCAGGCTCCGGCATGGAGGTGGCGGCCTCGACTGCAGAAAGCGTTCATCCAGCTTGCTTTTCTGCGGCTCGGCCTGCTTCTCGGCGGACCAATCGATTTTCAACTTGGCCACCGCACGAGTAACCACCTCCACTAGCTCCTCATACTGGGGCGATTGAGGCGCAACCTCATCGACGCCCTCCACGTCAACCTCCTCAGAGAAAGATAGGTCGGAGCGTCGAGCCCTCACCCCGGGGGGAAGTAACCGCAGAGCGGGCTTCCGATTCCAGAGATCGGGTGCTGAATCTGGTGGGTGAGGAAGAAAATAGGGACTCGCCCGTCTCCATTCCCTCCACCAGATCCACCTGCGAACCCCACGAGTGCAGCCGCCGCTCCGCCTCGGCGGAAGCGGGGCCAGCACCGTGAGGAACGCTGGCGAAGGCTCACTCCTCGAAGAGAGCCTTCTGGGAGCAAAGCGTACGCAGCGGAAGAAGCTCGCAATGCGGCCATTGCTCCCAAGCAAACCACGCACAGCCTGTGTGTATCCCCACCCGTAATGTATCGTGGGCAGGGAGGAACACACAGTCTATAACGCGGCTTGCTCTCGCCCATAGAGTGCTTAGTTTTAGCGTGAGCTTTAGACATAGTGGAGCTTTTTTTAGTTTGACAGACAACACTAAATAAGACTCACAACATAGAGTGGTCTGACACACACAGAGTGCTTGCTGAATGACAGAAAGCTGACGCCGGTTCCACCGCACGTGCTTTTAAGCTTCCTGGTCGATGACGTCACCCGCCTATGATGTCACCCGCCTATGACGTCTCGCCCTTCCATTGGACTGATTACACATGTGATTCAGAGCGTGGTCACGCTAAAGGCGTTCCCAAAGCGCTTCGATGCAGCTCGAGTTCCTGAAGGGGAACTATAGGCGATTTCATTGCAGATTTACATTCACAATCTTATGCTTAATAACCTGACATGTAAATGCCTTTAACAGTTAAGCAAAACCTGATCGGCACACATACATTTTTGCTCATTAGCCCAATTTCGCTCTGCATGTAAACAACTCAACTGGTATTCTAACAGCTAATTCAATCTGCACATACAGTATCTGTTTATGTTTTGGCATCAAAACCCAATGATTCAACACTTTTAATAAACATGCTCATTTTTGATAGTTATCAGCATTTTCCTCTTTAAATTCAGATGTTATTTTTAGCATTAGAAGCACTTTTTTGTCCTCTGTAATCTCTTGTGGCATTTACAAAGACTGTCAGTGTGTATTTGTGTGAGCGAGCACAAGCACACGTGTGCATACTCTTGTTTTTCAATCTTCGGCTTGCCTTTTGCTCCAGGACATGTTGGTACTGCAGGGCTTTGCAGGGGAATACATTTGTGTACATTAGAGACAGGCAGGAGGTGGCATATGGAGTCAATTCAATGCCACATATAATTGCAAATGAATTTAATTTTTGCAAAAGAAAATAAAGATTTGCAAAGGAAAATTAAAGTATTGAGAAAAAAATAAATGTGCTTTTTGCAAACAAAAATAAAGAACTGCAAAAGAAAATGAAGTATTGCAAGAAAAAAATTAGTTTTGGAAACAAAAAAAATGCAAAATATAAATGAAAAAGCAATGATTTTGCAACACACATTTTCCATGGCCATAGCTACTAATTTATTTTGTTTATTTACTAATTTATTTATTGTGTTTCACTTTCTGGCATTGTTTTGACAAGGGGGTGGAGTTAAGGGACTGGGGCGTGTACAACAGGCCTGGACACATCTCCCTGGAAGTTACATCATCGGCCTGAGACGCAGACCAAAACTGATCAAGGCACTGTCGTTGAGAGGCATGCCGGTGGATCATTTCCTTTTATTCTCTAGCATTAAAACATGCATGGTTTGCTTTTATTAACAACATTTGCTCAATTTAAAGAAGTTGCTAACTTGCTAACACAAACATCTGCTGTTTATTTCTCTCAATGTGCACACTTTTATAGCATTAAAATGTGTATGGTTTCATTTTCATACACTACATGTGTATTAACGGTGTTTGCTTAAAATATGTTAACCTGTGGGAGGACGCAGCACACAGAAGCGTTCCTTCTTTATATTAGTTCAAAGTAACTGCTAGTTTTAATGTAAATGAATGTCTTTAACTTGATAAACTATACATCATTAAAAAGGTCTAAGACTCATTTTATATTGTTGATGGGTTCTATTGTTTAAGTTTATATAAACAATACTTTTTGTCCACACTTCACCATTCCATTTCAGTCTTTCCCTGCACACATTCACACCTCTCCGGCTAGGATTTGGCTCTAATTATTCTTTTTTGGTCTATATTTTATTTACTGATGCCATTCTATTCACACTGTTTTAATACCTTATTTTCTTTGACCTTCTTTACCTTTGTATCAACTGGCCTTCTTCTTCTTCAAAAAAAAAACCACTTTTCTACAATTTTGCTTTATAACGTTAGTCGAGTGTTTGAAATTCTGTGATGTGGCTTCTTCACAGAATGAGGCAGAAAATATTTGTACTCAATCAACACTTTTAATAAACATGCTCATTTTTGATAGTTATCAGCATTTTCCTCTTTAAATTCAGATGTTATTTTTAGCATTAGAAGCACTTTTTTGTCCTCTGTAATCTCTTGTGGCATTTACAAAGACTGTCAGTGTGTATTTGTGTGAGCGAGCACAAGCACACGTGTGCATACTCTTGTTTTTCAATCTTCGGCTTGCCTTTTGCTCCAGGACATGTTGGTACTGCAGGGCTTTGCAGGGGAATACATTTGTGTACATTAGAGACAGGCAGGAGGTGGCATATGGAGTCAATTCAATGCCACATATAATTGCAAATGAATTTAATTTTTGCAAAAGAAAATAAAGATTTGCAAAGGAAAATTAAAGTATTGAGAAAAAAATAAATGTGCTTTTTGCAAACAAAAATAAAGAACTGCAAAAGAAAATGAAGTATTGCAAGAAAAAAATTAGTTTTGGAAACAAAAAAAATGCAAAATATAAATGAAAAAGCAATGATTTTGCAACACACATTTTCCATGGCCATAGCTACTAATTTATTTTGTTTATTTACTAATTTATTTATTGTGTTTCACTTTCTGGCATTGTTTTGACAAGGGGGTGGAGTTAAGGGACTGGGGCGTGTACAACAGGCCTGGACACATCTCCCTGGAAGTTACATCATCGGCCTGAGACGCAGACCAAAACTGATCAAGGCACTGTCGTTGAGAGGCATGCCGGTGGATCATTTCCTTTTATTCTCTAGCATTAAAACATGCATGGTTTGCTTTTATTAACAACATTTGCTCAATTTAAAGAAGTTGCTAACTTGCTAACACAAACATCTGCTGTTTATTTCTCTCAATGTGCACACTTTTATAGCATTAAAATGTGTATGGTTTCATTTTCATACACTACATGTGTATTAACGGTGTTTGCTTAAAATATGTTAACCTGTGGGAGGACGCAGCACACAGAAGCGTTCCTTCTTTATATTAGTTCAAAGTAACTGCTAGTTTTAATGTAAATGAATGTCTTTAACTTGATAAACTATACATCATTAAAAAGGTCTAAGACTCATTTTATATTGTTGATGGGTTCTATTGTTTAAGTTTATATAAACAATACTTTTTGTCCACACTTCACCATTCCATTTCAGTCTTTCCCTGCACACAATGTCAAATCACTGGCTAGGAGTTGGCTCTAATTATTCTTTTTTGGTCTATATTTTATTTACTGATGCCATTCTATTCACACTGTTTTAATACCTTATTTTCTTTGACCTTCTTTACCTTTGTATCAACTGGCCTTCTTCTTCAAAAAAAAAAAAACACTTTTCTACAATTTTGCTTTATAACGTTAGTCGAGTGTTTGAAATTCTGTGATGTGGTTTCTTCACAGAATGAGGCAGAAAATATTTTATTGTACTCAATGATAAAGGCTTTGTCGATTAGCACTGAATTAAAATATGCTTTAGTCTCATGAAAATACCCGAGATGGCTTGAAGAACACACATAAACCACATATCATCGTAATCGTGTTTATTGTCTTAAATTTTCATCAGTCAACACGTCTCTATTTTATCAAAGCACATTTATTTTTCTCAATACTTTCATTTTCATTTGCAAAACTTTATTTTATTTCCAATACTTCAATTCTTTTGCAAATATATGTGGCATTAAATTGACTCCATATTGGGGGGTTATTGACAGCAGAGGGCTCCCTCTGAGCGCCTCAGCCTGACTGATGAATTGCTAAACACTGATTCACAGCACAGAGACAGGACTGTGTCTGATCTCAACACCAGACCGAAGGGTTTTTGTTTCCTATGTCGTATTGTTCTGTTAGCGGGGTGAGTTTTAACAATGGGGTCAAGCATGTTGTGATTTGGAAGTGCACATGTACTGTGGGATTTTCCCATCAGATCTGTCAGACTAGAGGGAGATTTGAAATGTGCATGGATGTACAGTGAATGTACAGAACATGACAAAGACACAGAGGGAGGAATGGCATTACTGATGAAAAAATTGTCCACTTCCTTTCTGCACAATGTGTAAAAGTATCCACACTGTGATTCATTTGATATGTCCAAATGAAATGTACTTCACTGATCTTGAAATTAATTTATTTTGATGCAGGGCTGAGTTAGTTAAGGACTATTGTTTTAGCCTATAGGGTATAGTAAAAATCAAAATCAAAGTGGTGAGTGTTGATTTGGACATCTGTAATCTGTCCAATTTTTTGGTCATGCACATTATGATGATAATTTAAAATACTGTTGACAAAAATATAGAACACTGCAATATTTTAATAATGCACTAACAATGTAGTGCATTATTACATTTTTTATTAACTAAAATTAGATACCATTTTAGTCAGATTAAAATGGACTAAACATACAAACATAAACAAATAAATGCTAACAATGGCTGAGAAAAACAAATAATTAACAAATTATGTAACACTTTGATTCTCTGAACAAAGAGCCAATATGACAGATGCTTCTACATCTTCCCATTCCTATGAAAGAACGGCTTCACTACCCTCACAATTCAAGCAGCTCTTGAAGATTTGCACAGCAACAAAGCACTAAAACTCAGAGCTGACCACATGGCATTTAATGAATCAATGCCTTAATGACCATTGCCAGTCAAATTTATTTTTGCAATATGTCTGTGAAGACGAATCTCTCGTCAAGCGGCCTTCTGTTTCTGTCATTAAGCTTCCAGATGGTACCATCTGTCAAGAGTTAACAGTGAAAGAAAAAACAACTAAATATGCAGGTAGAAAAGGTCTCATGTGAACATAAAAGATGCTTGCTTTGTCGTCTAAGTGCATCTTGAATTACATACCAGTTATTCAACAGGGACATGCATTATTCTGTATTATGGGTTTTAGGGGCCTATATGACAATTAATTTGCATAATCTTAAATTCTCAATGACTGGCATGACCATCAAGCTGTAAACAGAAGAAGTGTGTTTGTGTTGAGTCTGTTGTACTGGTGGGTCATTCATCCATGTTGTTGTGCATGAATTCAGCCGTTAAATCTTCCGTTTGGCTAGGAACTGCATGGCAGATTATGAAAATTGTCATCTATGAATTGAAGCTCTGTGATTCATATGTAAATGGGTAATTAGAGGGCTTTGAAAAGGAGCTTAAGTAATGTTTTATTCAGCCAGTCAAAATATCACAAAAACACACAATGACAGTCTCGACTAAAGATGTGTAGCAATGACCGGTGGAAAATGGGAAAACCATTGAGCAAAAAGAGGAATGTGCAAATGTGTGTGTGCGTGTGTGTGTGTGTGTGTGTTTATTGAACAGTAAACTGGGGAGACATTAATTCATGACAAACATCTGCCAGATGCTGGAACCAATTATACTTCCTGCTTGCAAAGTTTCATTTCAACTTACAAGGTCGCAATTTTCCCATTCCTCAAGCATGTTTTTGATTATTAAAAGCTAATTAGATTGCGGCATATGTTTAGCAGAGTTCTGTGTTTGGATTCAAAGAATAGGCTTAAGTGATTGGACTGGTTCATCGATAAACACATTGTGCTGTATGTATTAATAACCTTGTTAATGAACAATGTCAGCAACACAGTTGTAAAAAAATCTCTCTGAGGCATTTCTTAGATATTAGGATATTAGGGCTTAATAATAAATATGTTGCTCAAACGTTTTGTGGAAACAAAGATTAATACTACTAAAGTCATATTAAAGCTTACATTTGGGGATTTAAAAAATAATAATAAATAAGTAAATATTTATAATAAGTTGGCACACTGTCAAAAGTCTATTGTAAAATAGTTATAAAAATGTTTATTTTAAACAAGATTAACAAGACTAAAAAAATACATTTACTTCAATTTTTTTTAAAACTTATTTTTGGCTTTCTGAGTAATTTCAATCTTTTTTTTATGTTTAAATATGTTTCCTGAAAAACAAGACTGACACTGATTAAGGTTTTATTATTATTATTATTATTATTATTATTATTTATTTATTTATTTATTTATTTTGCAGTGCCATGTCCTGATTGCTTCTTTTTTTCTAGCCATGTTTTCTATCCATCATAAAATTAATGTACTATTTATTTGTTACAAATACAGAATGTTTTAAAAATAAAAGTGCAACAGAATCCTCACTGTAATGTCTGCTGTGACCCTGCTCAGAATATTATAATTAGCCTATAATGTATAAGAC
Source organism: Sinocyclocheilus rhinocerous (assembly GCF_001515625.1). Taxonomy (NCBI): domain Eukaryota; kingdom Metazoa; phylum Chordata; class Actinopteri; order Cypriniformes; family Cyprinidae; genus Sinocyclocheilus; species Sinocyclocheilus rhinocerous. The sequence continues at coordinate 1,375,153 of NW_015655715.1, read as the reverse complement.
AGTACAGCATGCATAGTGCACAGATCGAACCTGCTTCCTAATGGGGAAAAATGGTAAGCGTGATACCAAATATAATCACTCAACTTAATACTATGTTACAAATGCACAGATTGTTATGATGTGTTAATTTTTAATTACTGATGTTCTCAGAAACTGTGCATGCCTCAGAGCTGCAAAGACAGTGAGAAACTGCGGTCCCTACAGAGTACATGTATAGCGTACACCCATGACTGCATTTTAGATTTGCATTTGTTTTCTAACAACTTCAATTTATGTGCCATTTTGCTTCATTATAGATGCATATCATATGCGCTTAATTGGCTTTTGTGGGACCTTAAAAAACACTGCAGGGTCCATTTCCAAAATGACTAACAAAGTAAAAATAGGACGGCAGAAAAAGACAGAAATGATTTAGCATGAAAGAAAAGAGAAGTGATCGCTTGCTTCAAAGGGCTTATGTGCTCAGGAATTATGTATACAGAATGAAAAAATCTATTGGTAGACCTGACAAAATACAAGATGCAATGTTATGTGGTTCCACTCGAAAAACAAAGCCCAAAAAAATTGAAAATGACATTTGAACCCAAACCTACTAAGTATGAAGGTCAGGTGAGGTTTCCTGAGTTTCTACTTGTAAACAGCATTGAAACTGAGCATGCTTGTCAACAATAATAAAATTACTATGCTGACAATTGTCAAGGTCCCTCTGGCCAGAATTGTATGCCAGCACTGCTGGTATTGTTTAGATTTTTACATTGTTGTATATTTTTTGTTGATGATAAAATGTCAAGTAGCTCTGTCTACTAAAACATATTCAGTATAATTAATAGTGTATATAAAATATTCTTTCAAAAATCTATCTATCTATCCATCCATCCATCCATCCATCCATCCATCCATCTATTAAATTAAACAAACTAATAAAAAAAATTGCATTGCAAAAAAATTGCATTTTTGGGTGCTTAAAGATTTAAAATATAAATATCCATCCATCCATCCATCCATCCATCCATCCATCCATCTATTAAATTAAATAAACTAATAAAAAAAATTGCATTGCAAAAAAATAGCATTTTTGGGTGCTTAGAGATTTAAAATATAAAGCCAAATATATGTTTAAGATCCATAAACCAACTTTTGGGAATGAAATGGGTGTAGTCAAGGCAATAACATGTTCTGAAAGGATGGGCAAATTTGTCCTCAGAAAGTGCCAGGCAGGCTCATGCAGTTTTCAACTTTTCATCAAAAAGGTCTCAAAAGTACAGAGGGCTTTTTAATAAGAAGCAGTGATGGATGAACCGCAAGTCTTCACCACGCTTGGGATGAACCAGTGAACTTGAAGCAGAGACACTCGGACAACCTTCGCTCCATGGACAAATTACGCTCCCCTGTTACAATGCATGTCAAACGACACCCGCGTCAGCTCTCATACAATGAGATGCCTGTTGTATTAGCCAGGTGATAAAAGAGTATCTATGGGCGAGCACCATCTAAACACAGAATTAAACCCAGGAGTGGTTAAATTACTCCTTGACATTTCGTCATGTTATGTATTAGGCACAATAAACTCCTCCTGATATGCTGACAGTGTTGGGGTGCAGAGGAGGTGGAGGGAACCAATCACACGCCTCGTTTGGGGAGATAAAGGGAAAATGTCTGCATTTTGTTCATCTGTCAATGATTTGAAAAAGCTGATTTCTCCAATCGGTCTAGGTTAGCTACTGTAAAACATCCATTCCAAAACATTCAAATGTGGGACGCAAACAAAAGATGCGATTTAGGAAAAGTCCAATAATTTGCTCTTTCATAAACATCCAAAGAGAAATTCATTCATATTTCTTGATAGAATGTTTTACCCATCCAGTTTATCTGCAGGTCAACAGATTTTTGTACAGTAGAGGGAAAAGCACAGTTATAATTGTAACATTCAGCCTTTGTGGGTCTAAATATTGTGATTTCTCTCGACTAAGAAACCAATAAATGACTATCAGTCTCTCTCTCTCTATATATATATATATATATATATATATACAATTAGTATGTTCAAAACTATGATAAAGGTGTTTTGTAGCATCTGTCCCACAATACTGAACAATTTGCCTAAAACTGTCAAATTCTGCGAGTAAGTAACGATTATTTAATTCTTGATAGAATGTTTTACCCATCCAGTTTATCTGCAGGTCAACAGATTTTTGTACAGTAGAGGGAAAAGCACAGTTATAATTGTAACATTCAGCCTTTGTGGGTCTAAATATTCAGAGTCATCTCGACTAAGAAACCAATAAATGACTATCAGCAAAAGTGGTCCAGCCAGAACACCTGAGTAAAATACTGACATATCCCGCTTTGTGCCTGTCTACACGAGAGACTGCTGTAGTCGGTGTTTACTGAGATAGTTTGCAACAGCGACTAGATGTTATTAAACAGCCTGAAGGGAACTTCAGATTAATACATTGTAAATTTGTGTCATACTAGAATCTAAATGGCAACCCTGAAGACACGTATTTCTCAGAAGTAGCTCTTTTAAAGATTAAGAGACAGATACGTTTTCAGTAAAGTAACAGTTCCCCTCAAATGAAAAATCTGTCATCATTACTCGTTTAAAAAAAAGATGCTTCTTTAACATTGAGCACTTCTACTTTAAAATATTTTAACTTTTGTGATTACTTTTTTCTGTCTTTTTATATGAAGATCACATAAAAATGGTTTTAGGAACTGTTTACCTAAGCTATAATTATTTTTTTGCACTTGTGTAGATAGAGATATATATATATATATATATATATACAATTAGTATGTTCAAAACTATGATAAAGGTGTTTTGTAGCATCTGTCCCACAATACTGAACAATTTGCCTAAAACTGTCAAATTCTGCGAGTAAGTAACGATTATTTAATTTAGGATACATAAAATGCTTAAAATTAGCTGTAGTGAGACAGAAAGAGTAAGGCAATTTATAAAAAAAAAAAGTTAAAATGTAATTTCCACTGATGTCATTACCATCACAGAATGTTATTAAATTAAATAATATGAAACTAGGAAAACAAAAGACACACACACACGCACACACACACTCACACACATAAAATGCCAATTGTGATCTGAATTTTTTTTTTTTTGTATTGAATATTTTTTGTACTTCATTTCAAGCTGTATTTATTCAAAAAAATATTTAATATTTTGTTGAGACAATTATATAAGAGACAAATGTATAATTTCCAAAGTACAAAGTAAGAAATCTTATTATCTAAAACCTCACATAGTCAAAAGTGCTCATAGTTGAAGAAACAGCCACAACTTACTTTCTGCATTGGAACACAGACAAAAAAGACATTTTACAGATTATCCAGCATGCTCTTTTTCATGGTAACTGACTCAAACTACTATTTTCAGCAAACTTCGAGACTTAAATTTCGATTGAGATGATAAAGAGGTCTTTTTTGTGATTTGTCTCTCCTGTAAGAAATAATACAGCCCAGTCCAGAAAAGCAGATCAGGGCAACAGTTACTTTATGAAAACCTAGGCCCAGGTCTAGGTCTTAAACAACAGTACAATTCTGCTTAGGACACCCATTTTTAAGGTGTTTTTACCTTGAACTGTCACTTCTAGCCAAAATACCAGTCCATAATCCATAATAACACTTCCTCCTGTGAAAAAGTGTTTTAAAAATCCACCATCCATTATCAAAATCCACCAACATATTTGTTTAGAACTTTTGGACTGTTTCCAAAAGTTGTAAATGGCGCTTGATCTGTGTACATTTTTCTCCTGATTCAGATGAGATGACTTTCTTCATGGATAGAGGACTCCTAATTTACTGGAAAGCAAAAGTTTGAAGTCTTAATGATGGATCTGTTAATTACAAACATTCAGCTTTTCACATTAATTGATGCACTGGAGTCGTGTGAATTACTCGTGGATTATTGTGATGTTTTTATCTGCTGTTTGGACTCTCATTCTGACGGCACCCATTCACTGCAGAGGAGCCATTGGTGAACAAGTGATGTAATGCTACTTTACCCCAAATCTGTTCCAATGAAGAAACAAACTCATCTACATCTTGGGTGAGTACTTTTTCAGCAATTTTTTTTATTTTTGGGTGAAGTATTCCTTTAATATGTAACAAAATGTTCTTTATAGTGAGTAATTCGGGGCCATGAATTAAGTCGTGGGAACAAATTCCTAATTCCTGGCCACTATACTTCCCTGCATGTCATTTGTGGGGCTCCATACAAAACAACTTTGCACCTCATTGGACCCCTTTAACACTTGCTAATTCCAAATTTTCTTCCGTATCTTTTTACTTTGTACATCTAGTATTTTGAAATCCCAGCATTTGTAATTGTACGGCTTAACTGAAGTTCAACTCAAAATCTTTTTCTAGTCTAATTCTATAAGCGACCTCAAAGGCAGTCATTTCTGGGAAATTAGTGCTATCATCATTTCAGACCTTATATTAGGGGAAAAAAAAGCTTTCTCGGGCAATTCTTCTACAATTCTTTATCCTCAAAATGGCAAATTCATATGAATACAACTGCATAGAACAGATGGTCCATTTAAGCAATTAAAAGGCTAAAACATTAAGAACCGAAATGAGGGTGAATTCCGACAATGGACAGCTGATGATCCTGTGCCACTGCATTAGCACTGATGGACTCGAAACAATGCGATCTGAACGTCACGCCCAAATGAAACACCAACACTCATTCACAACTCGTTCTTTGGGAGGGCTTCGGATGGGGATCTCTGGACGCCCTTTAATAGATGAGTTCACTCAAGGGCAGGGAATGTAAATTGATATACTTCTCAGGTAGACGTTCCCCACAGAGTCCATCAGCGGATTCCTGCCCCTTCCAGGTGCCATGCAAGCAAAGCTGGCAGAATCTTCCGTTCACCCTTCTTCCCCTGCCCGGCTAGTGTCACTCAGGCTGTCAGAGTACAATACCAAGCCTTCAGTCTTCACCGCCGCCACTGTTTCCAACTGACACATAACAATGGCTGTCCTGGGATGTTCAATCACACCAGCAGCTGCTCTCAACCTCACAGCTTCCTCTCGCTGGCAGCTTGTGTCCTCTCAGGCTTCCTACTCCACCGCGGTTTTCTGGCTGGCTGATTCCCAGGGCAAGCGACGCATGGCAGGTTAATTTTGAAAGAATCTCTGGGTGGCATGAGTCCATCTCTCTTGTAAGTTCTGCCTAGAACAGAGGCACACTTCTTATGTACATCCGCATTCTTTCCATTAGTGAACGCTCCACTGGGCATCTTGCTCAAAGGTCTATTCTGGAACTTTACTTGTGACACTTGCAGGTAACACAACTGTTATCCAGGTGAGATGAATGGTGAACTGAATAAGATGTTACCCATCATGCACTGCACACACATATGAGCATATCAATTAAAGCTTATGGGCAGTCTAATTGCATGAACTGTCCAAGCAGGATACAGGAGTTTATTCATTCTCACGTTAGATTAAGGCTGTATTCAATGTCTTACACAATTTTTGTGAGAGCGCTATACCAATCAGAAGTTTGGGGTGGGTACATTTTTATGAAAGTCTCTAATGTTCACAAAGGCTGCATTTGTTTCATAATACAATTCAAAAATTTCTACTGTGGAATAATATTTTTTAAATAAGTGTTCTCTATGTTAATATATTTTAAAATGTAATTTATTTCTGATGCAAACCTACATTTTCAGCAGCCATTACTTCAGTCTTGAGCGTCACATGATCCATAAGAAATCATTCTAATATGCTGATTTGGTGCTAAAGAAAAAAAAAGATGGTTAATACTGCTTAATATTTTTGTGGACACAATGGTAAGAAAAAAATGTACCAACCTCAAACAGCAGTATTGTTAAAAGAAACAAACTATTTAAATATAATCTATACTATTTACTATACTGCAATCTCTAATCTATACTATATATTATCTAAAACTGCTTAAATCTATTTATAGTATACTAGTATAAGTTTCCTAAAATCATACATTTATAGTAGTATTCTTAGGTATAATGTGCTGTTAAACCATTTAAACCTTTTCAACTTATGTATCTTACAGTAACCAATCAACTGTTTTTTACTTCAACATTTGTACAGCTTTCTGTAGAATTTACTTTTAACAGTACAAAAAGCAGTGTAGAGTCTCTTCAACTTGCATAGCCAGACTCGGCATTGTCTTGTACAAAACAAAAAAGAGAAAAAAGGGAACCACAGCAAACAATTCGCAATGTTACAATATTGCAAAAGGAGTTGAAATTCTAAAAGGAGGGCAAACTATCCAGTTAAGGGAATGAGCGACTTTAGATGTAGATCTTTAAAGTAGTACTCTAGGTAGTCAGCACAGAGGCTCTGAGCCCCAGAGAGATGGTATGCCGCATGTGGGCGTTGTGAGGGTGATGGAGTGTGCGTATACCTGCGGCTCAAATGATCGATGCCAGGCTTCCGTGCCAGGCTGAGTGGAACTGACTCAAACACACACTGCACTACTCGGCCCCTCTGTCCTCCCCGTCAAACCGGCCCAGCTGTGGTTGTAAAGGTGGGGTTGAAAAATGAGCAGAGGATGTGATAAGCTTCGCTGAAAGAACTCCCAAGGCTCCTCAGCCTGCAGAAAAAGTGAGTTCGGCTCGGGCCCAAGGTCCTACGGGACCTGGAGGCGTAGAGAAGCGTGACACCACAGATACAACAGCGCTGGCCTTACAGAGGGACCTAGGGATTTCAAGTGCGCTTGTACTGCAGCTGGAGACTATCAGACAGCGGTGAGACACAACTCTCACACCCCATCAATTCACATCTGCCTCCACCGATTTAAGCTGGCATCAGGGGGCTACTTGAGTTTAGTTTCCATATGAAATCTGGATCACCAAACTAACAACGTCTGTAGCCGTTATTTCAGAGGAACGGCATACTGGGAAAGGCTAGCAGGTGACTACAGGTCACGTGATATTAAGGAAACTCTCAAGAGGCATTAGCATTCATTAATATTGGCTTTAGAGTCACACCGAGCTCATGGCAGGTGGAAAATGGCAACCCTTACGGCATCATTACAGGGCCAATGTGACTAAGAACTTGTGCGGTTTGGAAAGTAGGGCATATTTATACAAGATGCCCTCTAGAGGATTGGGCTTGGACTGTGAGTGTCAAAGTATTGCACGTTGGACAAATTAATCTAATTTTTAGCATACACAACACAATAATGAATTATGAACAATCATGTATCCTTCTGAGGTCCTTTTGTATTTACCAAAGCATATTTCACTGAATCAACAAATTAACGTGTTTACAATTTTTTTTTTATGTACCGTTTGAGTGAAATGATCAAAATCACATTGAAATAACCATGTCGACTTGAAATAATTTTTTTTATTGATGGAGGGGTAATTTTAAATTAATGAAAAGTACTGAATAAGTTCCCACACATTATCCAAATCAACTCTGTGGTGGGAAAACATTGCTTCCCAAGAATTTGTATAATATTCATTATCACAAAAAAAAAAGGAATCCTCTTTTGTAGAGGAAAGGCACTTATTTTTGGAGGATTTAAAGCAGAAAGGTGAAGCTTATATCTATAAAGCACTTTAAATCATTCATCTGTGAAAAGTGTGTTTTATTTGAGCGGTTGTTTAGCTTTTGTAGCAATCAACATTAAGCTACAAGTGCTGCTGATTAAGGTTAATATGTACTGAACCAGGAATATTCCTTAAACGCAATACCTAACAAGAAATAAGAAAGAACAATACTTCTACAGCATTTATTATTCTGTTACTGTTAATAAAGTTGAAACATGAATTAACAGCATTCATTTACAACTTACATTAATAAGTGCTGTAAAAAATGTCGTTCATTGTTAGTTTATGATACTTAATGCATTAACAAAGGAGAATGAATTAATCTTATTGCAAAGTGTTACAATTTCTCTGACACCAGTGTATGAAAATGTGTCTTTGCATGCTTTTCACAGCCTGAGATCTTAGCCTTTCTGTCTTGTTTTGTTATTCAGGGAAGTTTCCCAACCTTTCTGTCCATTGTTCTGAGAAATATGATATTCTGACACTTCCAAATCTGCTCACTGAATTCAAAACCACACTAAATATTTACCTTCTCAGATTCTGCAGATGCTTTATCTAATGTTCCTGTATATACTGTTTTAAATGTGTAGCTGGAGGAGACAAGACACTGAACGGACACCTTGTGAGGCTTTCATCTATTCTAGCATGCGCTGTTGTTCCACAACTCTTAGTGTCATTGCCAGTGTGTCTTCAAACGGCCTGAATAATTCATGGCGCAGAACAATATCTCCTTGACTGTGATGAGGAACTTTAATGATACTCATATTTCTTGCTGCCGTTAATGCTCTGGCCATAACTGGCAGAGAGAGAGAGAAAAAATTGTTTATAAAATCTCCAGCCTGTTTCATATATATTTCATAACATTTTCGCAGGGTTTGTTGTTGAGTCTAAGCATGCGTGCTGTTCCTCTACAGACTGCCAGGATGGGGAACAGGCTGTCAGAAGCCAAGCAATCAATGTCTGTGGAATGAAACACTGCTGGGGTTTCATAACATCACACAGGAGAGCACCGGACACTGTCATTTGATGCTTGGTCAATGCATTTTTGTCCTGTCTGGAAGACACACTTCATGATATGATGACTGGGTGAGCTCAGCACAAATCAACACAAAATAAAAATGGACTCTATTTAATTTCTTCATACGCATTCTTAATCTTATTGTGAATGATTCATCATTCAACATTAAACATTAGCCAAAGGCACAGAAAAAAAGAACACAAAATACCACACAGAAACTCTTAAATTACTAAACGAATTCAAACTTTCAACCCTACATTTAGACATCAAAACGCAGACATTTATTGAGAGAATCGAGTATGGAGAACAGAACGTTCAGGTTAAGGAATTAAAGTAGAGATTAAGAAAAGGTTTGTTTATCTGCATAACCCTGAAAAAATGCAAATGATTTAGAATAAACACTTTTGAAGTTATTTGCTTTTTCGCATTCTATCTGTCTCTTGAGTTATGATTTGTGTAGCTGTGCAATTGACACTTTAAAGTTGAGCAAGAAAATCTTCCACTCAAAACGAAATCCTAATGACAATTTTAGACATACAACACTGCAGCACCTGGTAAACCAGCCAGCCAACAACAAACAAACAAACAAACAAAATAATCACTATTGGACTTTTGTAGTGGAAGGAGGAGCACTCTTACCTTGGCAATATCCTCATGGAGTTCAAAGGCTGGATCCAAGGTCTCTCTTAATGAAGACTCAGGAGGGGAAAAGGCCTCAGAGAGAAAAAACGCTCTCTAGGTTAAAAAAAAAAAAGAGAGAAAAAAAACCTTGAAGAATGCAAAGTTACAACACACACCTATACAAGGATGTCAACACAGTTAAATTTAAATGTCATAATGTACATCTGAAATAGATGTATTGGAGAAGTAGGTCCCTGAACATGTCTTTTAAAGTCATGTTTCCTGTCTCACCAGGGTGACTGTAAAACTCACAGAGGACGTTATGCTACATCCTTGTAGTTCGAAGGACAGTACATTTTTAGCACTGAAAATATATGCTTCTAAACAGTACTGACCATTTGATAACTGGATGGCCAATGGCTGAAGATTGTATTCACTGTGAAATGATTGAACCCTTTTCAGTCATTTTTGTTTTTTAATATAAATAGTTTCCTCAATCTGAGTGGTTTAAAACTGGAGGAATGGTGACTGGACTTCGATGCTCTCTAGGTTAAAAAAAAAAAAGAGAGAAAAAAAACCTTGAAGAATGCAAAGTTACAACACACACCTATACAAGGATGTCAACACAGTTAAATTTAAATGTCATAATGTACATCTGAAATAGATGTATTGGAGAAGTAGGTCCCTGAACATGTCTTTTAAAGTCATGTTTCCTGTCTCACCAGGGTGACTGCAAAACTCACAGAGGACGTTATGCTACATTCTTGTAGTTCGAAGGACAGTAAATTTTTAGCACTGAAAATATATGCTTCTAAACAGTACTGACCATTTGATAACTGGATGGCCAATGGCTGAAGATTGTATTCACTGTGAAATGATTGAACCCTTTTCAGTCATTTTTGTTTTTTAATATAAATAGTTTCCTCAATCTGAGTGGTTTAAAACTGGAGGAATGGTGACTGGACTTCGATTGATGAGTCTAAGTGGTCATAAAAAAAAAGTCACAGCATAGATGTTTGTAGTCAAAACTGACCAGCAATAGGAAATTAGTGGGAAAAACGTCATAAAATGCAGAGAAGGCACTTTTTTGTGAAGCTCCTAAAATCCATTGATTAAATGTTACTTTTACTAATAATATAAAACATATTATTAGTTGACATAGACCTTATGGGTGCAACCTCACATGCAACCAAACTTAAAAAAAAAGCACAGACCATGACAGCATCAGTGAACTCAAAATCACAACATTTCCCCAAAATCTCTTTCTCTCTCTTAAGATTAACCACACAAATCACACAGGTCAGATTAAAGCCACTCAATCCTGTCCCAGTGCTATAGAGGTCAGAGTGCACCACTGTCTGGATAGAGAATATGGTAGAATCTCCCCTGATCTCTTCACTACTGAAGAAACTTCTGTGCTTCATTTGGGGAAACTGGTCAGGAGGAACCAACTTTGTGCTTGATGTTTATTGTTATTATTGTTTACCCTTTGCTTAATTAGTGTAATGCCACTTCAGATGCTGTGAGCCGTATGTATCCCTGTATGTAATGAAAATACACAGAGATAAAGCAGCCCTGACCATCCTAATTGAGAGAAAGATTCTCAAATATGAATATAATAAGAGCTCTTCTAATCTAGTTAAGCAAAAACACTTTGAGCTGTGGGAAAAGAAAAAAAAATGCCAGCAAATGAAGTAATAACATTTAGCAATATGAAGGCAAAATACTAAATGTTAAGGATATCACTGACTGTATAAGACAATTTCATGAAGGTCTATTTCAACCTAAGTTCTATACTCAGCCTGCAGCAATTTCTGTCTTCCTTCAATCAACTTCCCTCTTCCAAAACTGAGTAAAGCTGATCAGGAAGCATTGAAATCTGAAATTACTATTCAAGAGATACCTAATGCAATCATAAGCTTTCCTATTGGGAAGGCCCCTGGGCGTGATGGCTCTGGAATTGAATTTTAGAAAGAAAAAAGAAAAAAAAAAAACCAGACAAAAATCGCACCTCTTATGCTAAAGATCTGACAAACAGCAATTGCCTTTATCAATGCACTGTTCCAGCATTTCCTTACTTTTAAAGAAAGACAAAAATAGATCGCTCTATTGCTCTTCTCAATACACATTTAAAAATGGCACAATCACCTAAACGAAACAAATCCATCAATTATTCACATAGATCAAGCAGGCTGGTGTAAATAACTATAGCCCTAGCTTTTAGTTAGACACTTGGATAACTAATTAGCTGTTGTGCTTTATATATTTACACTTTCCAAAAAAAAAATAAAAAAAAAATGTATGTATATATATATATATATATATAGTGCCAAACCTTTAGTTAGTCACATGGGTAAATATTTTTTGCTACAAACAAAACAAAAAACTAAAACAAAAATGGATAAGGCTAACTAACTTACTGAAGGTTTTGTTTACACTCTGTTGTATATATGTATTCACAAAGTGTGCCTGACAATGGTTTGAAGACCATCAGTAAAAGATGGAATAACAAAAAAAAAAAACATATGCAGTGTTTTCGTCCACCAAAAGTGAGCATGTCATGAGGCATCTACAAGTTGATGGCCGCTGTTTGTGTCTTTCTCTTTGTAGTGGCTGCACAGGCACAACAAAGACTGATTCGCATTGAAGATTAGAGGCATTACACCCAGTGCCTGTCTTCCCACACAGCTTTTCATCTCACTTGAGAGCGGACCCTGCTGTTTTGAAGCACGGTAGCCTCGCCAGGGGATATTACTACACCGATTGTGTGGCAACATCAGCAATAAGTTGGTTTGGGGTGATCGCGGACAAGCTAAATGCGAATGCAGATAATTTTCATCTGTATCCCACCACTCTTATCCAGCATGATGAGCATGTTCGGTTCTCTAATACGGGTATTCAGTTACAAGAAGACAAGCTGGGCTTTTCATGGAGCCTTTTGAATGGGTGACTTTTCTCAGAGATCTGTTGCTCTTCACAAAGATAAACACATGGCTCTCAGCATAATAACCAAACCTCTAGACCTTGTCTACATGTGAATAGGGCTGTGCTTGGGTTACTGAGAATGATATCTCGGGCAGGTGAATTGGTTTCTCTTGACTGTGTGAGCAGGAAACCGCAAGGCTCACCTCGGGAAGGGTCTACAGGTTTAAATGTGATCTGGCAGTCAAACCGCAACCAGCGGAAGCTACTGTACACCAGGGAAACGATTCCTGTTTATTCTACACAATAAAAACGGCCTTGTTACGACTGGAGTGGCCAGTCCACAGGCAATTCTGCAAAGAGCAATTAAAATTCAACAGCCGCATATTACTGTTTAGAGACCCAATAAAATGTAATTTGCAATACAAAACGCTTTTATCACAAATAAGATAATGAAAATTCCTAGATATCTTTATTCAGTCATTAAACCTAAGCAGCAATTAATATGTAAACAGGACCTAATTTAATCCCTAGTAAAATACAGAAACTTTATAAATAATTAGCTTAGTTTGTGCTGGAAGTCATATAGGTTCTTGAAATAAACCTTACTGCTTAAATCTTACTTTTTTTTTTTTTTTTAATATTGGCAAGGATGTGATTGAGCTGTAGGGAACAGTCATATTTTTGTCTGGTTTTACACTGAAAATATCTAAAAACCTTGAAACAGGATACAATAAAAACAAGTGAAATTATTAGACAAAGCACTTATATTGAAGAAACAATTAATCATAATTAATTAAAAGCTTATTAACTCAATCTCACCCAGGAGTTGTGAATGTGGCTGTGAAGAATTCTGAAATAAATCCTCTCTCTTTAATTAAGCTCGTCTTCATGAAAGATGTGCTGCGTTCATGCATTTATTATTTATTAAAAAAAAAATAAAAAAAATAAATACATAACGTGATAAAAAAATTAAATGGTTAAAAAAAAGAAGGAAAACCTTATAGAATAAATTTACAGGATGTGCACTCCTATGTTGTGTATCGTTCAAGGACATATGACTGAGACGTTGATTTTTTTCATAGTTTGTGTCAACTTGTATAAACAGTGTAACATTTACACTACTTTTCAAAGTTTGTAGTCTGTAAGATTTTTTTTTTTTTTAAAGAAATGAATATTTTTATTCAGCAATGATTCATTAAATTGATCAAAAGTAACAGTAAAACATTTATAATGTTGCAAAAGTTTGAAGTAAAATTTTAAAACATGTATCATGGTTTCCACAAGAATATTAAGCATCAAACATATTTTACCACAGATAAAAATAAGCAATGTTTCCTGAGCACCAACTCGGCATATTAGAATGATTTCTGGATCATATGAGACTGAAGACTGGAGTAATGTTTGCTGAAAATTCAGTTTTGCCCTCGCTGATTACATTTTTATAAATAACAGTATTCAATATAACGGTTTTCAATTTTTTCCCAGATAATTGCAGCCTTTCTGAGCATAAGAGACTTCTTCAAAAAAATTAAAATATCTTACCCAATATCCACCATTTTATCCAGCATGTAAATGATTATGGAGATGTAACAAGCAACCAAAACGCATACTCGTGTGCGTTTGTAAGACAGAAACAGGGAGAGGACTAGTTTGGCAGAAAGCAGGAGCAGAAAGATATAATCACAGTATCACAGTCACGGCAAGCGGGACACACACTGTTTATGTAAGCTGGAAAATGAGGCTTTGAATGCAGTAATCAGCATGTGGCTGGATATCTGCCTGCTCTGAAAAGCCCAGCCCTGATGTGTGGGACAGTCTCTCCGAAAGCGTTCAGAGCTATTTAGTGTGCCATCATCTCCCAGTAACCAGAACTAATGGTCTATTGTTGGCAGGGAGCAATATGAATATTCATTGACAATGAGCGAGTGATAATAAGACACAGTAAAACGCAGCGGCAGGCTGAGGGTTGACAGAGGACGATCTCAGCTGCGGTTTCGCACATCTATCACTGACTTAATCAGCCATGAACCTCTGAGGAAGCTCAGGTGATGGAAGGATTTCACTGTAGAGGACACACTAGAAACGGCAGTTATTGTACAGCTAATTCCCCAGTATACTCATGCAGAAATTAATTCAGTTTTAAATGCACTAGAAAAGACCAAATGAACCGACTGAGCGATGGGAATGAAAAGACTAATCAGTTGTGAGTGAAAACACAACTGCAACCTAAACCAAAAAAGTCGATCGAATTACTGCAGGCAAACCGAGCATTTGCTGCTGCCAAATGCATCTGTTTGTGTGTGCTTTTCACAGCAACGGAGGATAAATGGAGGATCTGGCAACGTCTTGAGAGAAGGATAACTGATGAAACATCCCTATTTGATGAGGAAAAGCGCTAGATCAAATTAACAAACTTGTTTTGTTTGTCACAGGTTTGGTGCACTGAAACTAACAGCAAGTTGAAGTCAGTCGAATATATTTGAACTTTTTTATTTTTCAAATTGACAAGAACTCAGAACATCATTTATTAGCTTCATAAATAGACACTTTTAATAGCTGAGCAGGACATCTGCATGGTAACAGAATGATGTCTGACAGATGCTGTTTAAATTATTTGCAGCTGTGTCTATTCATTAGGCCTGTCGCAATAATCAATATATCGACTTATCGCGCAATATACTGTATGTACATTACCTCAATAATTTTTGGTGACGCAATATATCGCCCAATCTCCATACAAGTTTTTTTTTTTGCATTTTTCTTTTTTTCTACTTGTTATTTTGCACTTTTTGTTAGAAAATGTTTATTTACTATTTATTCAGGTTTTTTTAAGGTATCTAATATTTTGATACTTCATTTCCATGATCTAAATATTCTTAAAAATTAAAAGTTTGTTGACATTTGGAAGTGTGTAGGCCTTCTTGCATTATTATGCTGTTACATTATGATTATATATTCAGTGGCATAAAATGGTCTTTAAAATTACAATATCGCTTATCTCAATTATTTCTGGGGCAATATATCACACAACAAAATGTTGTTATCGCGTCAGGCCTACTATTCATATATACAAAAATGATTGTGTGCAATTTATTACAAACTAGATGACCCTGACTACATTGGATATGCAAAGTCAGAGTTAACCTGAGATCTGTGTAGTTATGTTGAGTAAGTTCTTGTTTTTCAAGTACTGTCAAAAGATGGAGGACAACTTCTAACTTTCAGTGTGACATATTCAACATATTTATTTGCCAAACACATGTACTTTATTTTCTCTCAACTATAAGTCAAGTCATCTTTATTTCTATAGCAAACTCAATCAGGGACTCAGAATGATTGCAACTTAAACCTCTCAAACTATAGCCTCTGAAACTTCAGTGTCCTATTTATATGCTTTTGCTGACAGTACCAGCAGATCACTGCCATCATTTCAGCAAAATGGTCACATTTTTTTTTTTAAATGGAGAAAATGAATGAAAACTGTAGCATTATTGAAAGGACTGCACTGATCTGAGTACTCATCCATAAAGATGTGACCTTGGTGAAAAATGAGGACAGGCAGTAAAATAAATAAATACATCTCCAGTCACTGGTGTTGAAATGCAGACACAGTTTATCTCATCACTATATCCAGATAATTTTTCTAAAGTCTCTTGTGCTCACCAATACTGCATTTATTTGATCATCAATACAGTAAAACTATCAATATTGTGATTTTTTTAATTAATTGTTTTCTATTTGAATATATTTTAAAAAATGTGATTTATTTCTGTGATGCAAAGCTGCATTTTCAGCATCATTACTCCAGCCTTCAGTGTCACATGATCCTTCAGAAATCATTCTAATATCCTGAGTTGCTGCTCAAAAACATTTTGTTTTATCATCAATTTAGAAAACAGTTGTGCTGTTTATATTTTTTTTTTCTGTGGAAACTGATATATTTGATGAATAGAAAGAACAGCATTCATTTGACATCGTAAAGACATTTATAATGACACAAAAGATTTCTGTCACTTTTGATCAGGTACCCTTAAATTAACTTTTTAACTTAAATTGTCACCTCACATTAAAAAACATCTATAAGTTAATAACGCTCTAAATGTAATCTTTAGTAAGTCTTAGATCTTTCACGGTGTGTTCACGGTGTGTGTGTGTGCACTTTGGATTCTATTTGCCGCTGGCTCTGATGTCTCTTTAGTGGTTAAACATAAGAAATAATTTGTTTTGGGTAAATCTAAAAGGTAATCTTTGGTCTTTATTCTATTAATCTATTAATATGTTAAAATGAAAATAAAAAGATGCAATACTGTTTGATATAATATTTTGTTTCATTGTAATGTAGGCTATATACATTCCCTGAACTATATTTCAGTGGCTAAGTTTAAATGAAAACGAAAAGAGGCAGTGGTGTTTGATATCATATTCGTCTTATTGTAAATACAGTGAGGAAAATTGCAGTAGCCAAGGCGAGCTGACTGATGTTATCAAGTACACTGCTGTTTGCAGAATTAACGGACTTGCACACTCCTGAGTCTAACTCGCAAAGTCCGAACTACCGAGGATGCAAGTCGGAAATTTGCGTACTTGGTATTGAGAAACGCACTCAAACCTACGTCACCAGACTATTTGCCTAATCTTCTCGGTACTTTAGACCGCGATGGAAACGCAGACAGCAACAAGTCTGGGGGAAAAAAGTTCCTGGGACAAATTGTTCCTGGCAATTTCAGTGGAAAAGCGGCTTATATCTTACTAAAGTACATGTGCCTGTTACACCAAATATTTTTTCCTCACACAGTTGCCGCCAACGGCCGAAACCAGATGGTAGGCTTGTGCAGGCTAAGACAAGCCTAGCATAGCTGTCAGTTGTGAGCAGTGAGCTAGCTAGCAAAGGGAACTGCCATATGATTTTGAAGCATAGAGACCCTACGGATCTACCACATCCAGCTGCTACTGCTTCACCATGCTAATTAGATTAGTTGTGCAGACACTAATACAGTACCTCGGGCCAAGAAACTTGAACATGCTGTCTGTACATAGCCAACAAACCTCTGACTTTCCAGGACAAGAGCCGGATGGTAACCCTGGGTGGGAAAGGCTCGCCGTAAACAACTGGTGATAGATTTTTGCATGGTCAGGCAGATTTCTGAGACAGCGATCAGTTCTGACCCTTAGCCGCAGGACTGGAGGCAGAAACAAGACATGAAGGCCATCTGTAGAGGGAGTTACATTAGCATGGGTGGAGACAGACTCCCTGATCTGTCACTCTGCGTTAGACTACATCTTCAGTGCCAAAGACCAGAGGTTAATCAAAGGGATTTGTAAAAACGTTTGATTCATGAAGATGGTCATTTCTGCTAGAATGTACTGCTTTAGTTTAGTTCCCTTGCGCTGCTTGGTCTGGCTTCAACTGATGTTCTTACTTTACGGGTGGGGATACACACAGTTTGTTTGTTGTCTGCTTGAGAGCAAGCATGCAGAGTCAGCTCTCGGAAAAAAAGGGAGCTGACGGCCGTTTTGTAGCGTTTGTTACTGCCTTGCTTCGATCTCAGAGGGCTCTCTTTGAGGAGAGAGCTTTCACTAGCGTTTCTCGCGGTGCCGGCCCTGCTTTCGCCGAGGTGGAGTGGCAGCTGTGCTCGTGGGTTTCGCATATGGATCCGGTGGAGGGAATGTAGATGGGCACGTCCCTATCTTCTTCCTTAACCACCAGATTCGGTGCCTGTTCTCAGGGTTTCGGAAGTCCGCGCTGAGGTCCTTCCCCCCAGGGAGAGGGCACGACGCTTCGCCTGTCTTTCTTCGAGGAGATTGATACGGAGAGCGTCGATGAGCTTGCCAGTTGCACAGGCATCAGTTACACAAGCATATTAGGCCTAATATTATAATTAATATTATAATGAGCAGCATTAATGGGGAGCAGAGCTCGCGCAGTCGGCTCTCGGGGGGCTGATTGTGCTTTTCCCGCTGTTAAGCGCTCCGATCTC
>NW_015655715.1:1349131-1355575 GCF_001515625.1 Sinocyclocheilus rhinocerous | reverse complement strand
TATATAAATCAAAACATATTTTTTATCTAAAATATGAAAAAAATCTACAAATTAAATAAAAAAAAAAGTAAATTAAATATAAAAGTCAGCATTTAGCATTTTTATTTTTCATTGAGAAATACATGCAAAAACTACATAAAACTACAAATGAAATTTTAAAAAGCTATATACCAAATAAAAATGACAAAATATAATTTGAATAAATATTAAGTATTTTGATATTCATTCTTCTTTGATATATTCATATATCTGGTTTCAATAAATTTATAAATTAAATAAATAAATAAATAAATAAATAAATACATATTTCACTAGCAAAAACTAATAAAATAAAGTTTTACAAAAATGCATGTAAAAATTCACAACAAAATCTAAAATGAAATAAAAAATTGTTATTTGCATAAATAGTCAGTATATAGCTTTATTAGAAATCTGTTTTAACTTTGATATTTAAGAGCGTTAATTGGTGCAAAAATTATTATTAATTTCACTGTGATTAAAAAAAAAAAATAGTAACAACAAAATAAATCCAAGGGGATGAGAAGCACTGCAAGTATTGTTAGCATATGAAGGCCCAAGTTTGTCATTTTGATTTTGTTAGCTGGGAGAGCGACGGCTCCTGGCGCGGAAGCACGTGGCAGAGAACAGAAGCAGGGATGCTGGGAGCTGGATGTCACAGCACAGACCGTGTTGTTCCCAAACACACCAGCCACCCCCAGCGCTAATGTAGCCTTATGGCTCGAATGCCAGGAAGAGGTTACACTCACAGTTTAAGGCACACCAGCATTGAACTGCAAATGCTTAGCCAGGCATGTGTGCCAGATGAGACAGATGTACAAGTCAGCATGCAGAAAAAGTGTCAACCACCACAGCGTGAGAGAAAGGCTGAAATATGTACTGTACAGAATGAGGAAAGAGGAAAATAGTCACTCCGTTTGTGAAATGTTTAACTCTTACACTCCTACATTGTGTTTATGAAGTCCAGGACAAGAACAGAGCGACTTGAAGTGTATCTAACCAACAACATTGTGGTGAGGAAGTACAAAGATGCACCATTAAAGCCATGGAGATTCAGGATGTGTTCAAATGAAGTTCAAGAGCAATGAAAATGAGGGAACATACTGTATGTATGCAATTTAGAAGGCAAGCTTCCTGAGTGTTTATTTTAAAGGAAGAGAGAGTTTGTTGCTCCTGGGATACACGTGCATGTGTCATCTGAAAGGACATAAAGGATAAAGCACAGACATCAATGCCGTGACAGATGAAACACAACATTGTTGCCGCCCGTGAAGGAGTCCTGGGGTTTGACCGTGCTGCTGTTTGATGAAGGAACATGGAAGATAATTTTATACGTCAGGAAACAGTATCATAATGTGTGACAGTAAGATGTGACCGTTAGAGAATCCACATTAAAGTGTATGAAAGCATTAGGGTCACAGTGAGTGCACACTCCTCTCGCAGGTTTCTGGGAAAGCATGCAAACTCCAGATCCCTGAGTTAATCCTCATTGAATTTTAGAATTCACTCAGCAGTCTGATTGGGTCAAATTGGACTCGATCTCTCAAGTCAAAAGCAAGAATAACATAACATAGGCGTTAGTGATATTTGCATATGTATCCAAATATCCAATACAAAAATGCATGTAAAAATTCACAACAAAATCTAAAATGAAATAAAAAATTGTTATTTGCATAAATAGTCAGTATATAGCTTTATTAGAAATCTGTTTTAACTTTGATATTTAAGAGCGTTAATTGGTGCAAAAATTATTATTAATTTCACTGTGATTAAAAAAAAAAAATTGTAACAACAAAATAAATCCAAGGGGATGAGAAGCACTGCAAGTATTGTTAGCATATGAAGGCCCAAGTTTGTCATTTTGATTTTGTTAGCTGGGAGAGCGACGGCTCCTGGCGCGGAAGCACGTGGCAGAGAACAGAAGCAGGGATGCTGGGAGCTGGATGTCACAGCACAGACCGTGTTGTTCCCAAACACACCAGCCACCCCCAGCGCTAATGTAGCCTTATGGCTCGAATGCCAGGAAGAGGTTACACTCACAGTTTAAGGCACACCAGCATTGAACTGCAAATGCTTAGCCAGGCATGTGTGCCAGATGAGACAGATGTACAAGTCAGCATGCAGAAAAAGTGTCAACCACCACAGCGTGAGAGAAAGGCTGAAATATGTACTGTACAGAATGAGGAAAGAGGAAAATAGTCACTCCGTTTGTGAAATGTTTAACTCTTACACTCCTACATTGTGTTTATGAAGTCCAGGACAAGAACAGAGCGACTTGAAGTGTATCTAACCAACAACATTGTGGTGAGGAAGTACAAAGATGCACCATTAAAGCCATGGAGATTCAGGATGTGTTCAAATGAAGTTCAAGAGCAATGAAAATGAGGGAACATACTGTATGTATGCAATTTAGAAGGCAAGCTTCCTGAGTGTTTATTTTAAAGGAAGAGAGAGTTTGTTGCTCCTGGGATACACGTGCATGTGTCATCTGAAAGGACATAAAGGATAAAGCACAGACATCAATGCCGTGACAGATGAAACACAACATTGTTGCCGCCCGTGAAGGAGTCCTGGGGTTTGACCGTGCTGCTGTTTGATGAAGGAACATGGAAGATAATTTTATACGTCAGGAAACAGTATCATAATGTGTGACAGTAAGATGTGACCGTTAGAGAATCCACATTAAAGTGTAGGAAAGCATTAGGGTCACAGTGAGTGCACACTCCTCTCGCAGGTTTCTGGGAAAGCATGCAAACTCCAGATCCCTGAGTTAATCCTCATTGAATTTTAGAATTCAATCAGCAGTCTGATTGGGTCAAATTGGACTCGATCTCTCAAGTCAAAAGCAAGAATAACAACATAGGCGTTAGTGATATTTGCATATGTATCCAAATATCCAATTCTATATTTATATATGTATGCACTTTATTTTTTAACCATGTGTTTGATTTTTTTTAACAAATTACAATTCGCTCTCTCGTGCTCTCTCTAGTGTTTTTGTACATTTGATTTTATTTTTATCTAAACCACTACATAGCACAAAAAGCGCAGATCCTTTCTAAAGTTGCTTGTTTGACTATGCACATGGAAATGTGTCTGATCCTTCACACTATCACAGACAGATCATGTTGATGTAATATTTCATGTTTTTGTTTTTTAAATGTTAAAGATTTATGTAGCAAATAAGAATTATTAAAATTTATATAATGACTAAAATTAATTTATACAATAACTAAAAACACATTCTCACTCACAACTCGTCACATATTGACGCTTGGTCAGGATGCTCGGCGTCACTTTTTAACCCTCAGGGTACCCCTTTAGCGCCATTTTTCGACATGCAGGGTGCTCCATTGCTTTCAATCAGAAACCTTTGGTGTCATACACAGACGCGATGGGCATTGGAATATCTCCATGATGAAATTACATAGTGGGGTATTAATAAATACCTGTAAATAAATATTTATACAATACATACCCGTGAATAAATTATTTTGCCTGTTTAGTGTTTTATGTTGTTGAGAAGTGGGTAGGTTTAGGGTAGGAGTGGGGTTAGTTGCTCTAGTATCTATGAAAGTATGAATATTAATACACTTTCAATTTTTTATACTTACATTTTTTTTCAATTTATACTTTTACACATGCAAAGAATTTCATGCATCATGACCTGACACATGGGTCTCTTGATCTGAGGCAAACAACTGAAAGCAATGAAGTACCCTGCATGTTGAAAAATTATGCTAAAGGGGAACCCTGAGCGTTAAAAAAATGATGCAGAGGAATCCTGACCGAGCATCAATATGTGATGAGTAGGGAGTGAGAATGCCCTGGTAAAAGCATGGCATTTGGGAAAAATTATAAATAGCTGGTTGACTTCCATTCGTTGACATTGTTAGATTCAATATGATCCTATTTAGTACAACACACACACACACACACACACACACACACACAGGTTTGTTTTTGTGAAAAGTGGGGACATAAAACAGATTGCTGTGTTACAATCAACTGTGACCAACAACAGTCATCAGAGTAATTCATATCAGACAGGCCCTGAAAAACAAACATAACAAAACAGCTGCAGCTGGACTCAATGCCAGGGTATACTTCTTTTTCTGCGTTCCGCTCTGTCTCGCACACAACCGTGTCTGCACAGCTTTCAAAGTATACTCAGCAAAGTATACTTGTTCCACATTCTATAATTACACACATAATACACATACATATTACATAAGCACACTGTAGACCAAAATAACACTAAACTAAAATAAATATAAAAAAGTAAAAAAATGAAAAATAAAAAAAATTATTATACATATATATATATATATATATATATATATATATAAATATTTGAATATGAAAGTGGCAGATACCTTAAATATGTATGTAATTTTCCAAAATGTAATTGGAAAAAAAACTGAATATTATTTTATTCATACATGTATGCATTTATTAATTTCTAAAATAATTAATTAATATTTATTTGGAAAACAATATTTATAATTAAAGGAATGCTGTTTAAACCTGTCTAAATCTGATTTTTTAAAAAGTGGATATATGTTACTGTTATCTTAAGGAGTAATTTCTACTTTTAAAAGGTTAACAGATGCAAGTTCACTCAGTAATATTAACTATTTTTTGACTTGCCACACAAAGTAATTTTTAGGTCATTAGACAAAACAGTCACACTTTATTTTAAGGTCCAATTCTTGCTATTAACAAACCATTAAAGGAGAAGTTCACTTCCAGAATAAAAATTCTGTCATCATTTACTCACCCTCCACTTGTTCCTATATGAGTTTCTTTCTTGTGTTGAACACAAAATAAGTTATTTTGAAAAATGTTGGTATCTGAACAGTTGATGGGCACCATTGACTTCCATAGTATTGTTTCCCTACTAGTTCCTATTTTTTTCCATTAGTGTTCATTGTTTACACACATTCGGTGATTTACTGTAATGTGCTGAATTTCATACTCTCTGATTGACATTATACTCTGATAGAATTATCCTGATGAAGAGCTTCCCCCATCAGTTAAGAATGCCTCATTAAAACACAAACAACCAAAAGCAAACAAACAAAAATATAAGCACAATAAACAAAGGAAACAATTCACTGAAGCAATCAAGTAATGTAACTATAGCTCGGGGGGAGGGAGGGTTAAATCAAGTACTATCAAGCTTGCAATGATACTTTTATAATATGATATACCTTATAATTCAATTATAAAACTATCGAATATTCATATTCATAAACAAACTTTAGTCTACCTCACCGTAAATGTGGCTAAACTAAATGTTGTCTTACTAACCAAAACAGCTTTTTTCCCCCTTTTTTCCCCCCATTTATAAATGATTTGGGCCAAAATGCAGGAGAGGGGGGCACATAATAAAATGCAGTATCAGCGTGACTCATTAATATTAATTATGTGACATGATGATTTGCAAAACAGTCATACATACCCCAGAGACATATATAACACATATGCTCCCTTGTGTGTCTATTTTTGCACTGTGCATGAATTACTGTAACATTCAGTGCTTCATTCTGAAAAAAAGTGGACTCCTTCATCTTCATAGGCAGCAAAAGCCATTAAAGTCCAAATTAGCCACAAATTCCTGAGGTAAAATGTGACAGCAGAAACAGCTTGAGAGTGGCGAGAAAGAGGGAGGATAGGTAATTTCTGCATAGCAATTCGTTTGCCCCGTGAGGAGAATCAATATTTAATTTCTCTGTCTGCAATGATAACGAGATGGCAAAATCATTGTTTATATATTTGAGCTTGAATAGACCTGTGGGTAGTGAGAGACAGAGAGAGTTGCAGTGGCAGACAGCCACAGCAAATGAAGCTGCTCGTCCACTCAGCTGATGTGAAACAAACAGCATTGCCTGCTAAAGGCCATTAGCAAATGAGCAGGCTTTTACCATGCCATTGTGATCGCTGTGATCCAGTGACTGAGAACTTCCACATGTAATCACATACCACCCGCACATAGTCTGAGGCAGCCAAAGGAAAGGTGCACAACAATTTGGGAAGGAAGATACGATCAGATAGTGGCTTAAACAGTGTTTCTTTTACTACAGCCATTTGTCCTGGGGGTTGAATTTGTTGAATTTGTTGTATATTTTCACAAACAATAATTGTAAATGGAGCTATAATAGCTAACAATTATTCTTGTTCGCACACAAGCTTTAGTTTACCTCAACATAAATGTTGTTCATTTGCCTGATTAAACAAAGCAGCCATTTATTTCCCATTCATAAATGATTTGGGCCACAAACAAACAAACAAATGGTTATATATAACTATTTCAGTAGTTGGACATCAGTATCAAATTTAACACATTTTGTCAGTTAGGTTGTTTTGCCACTAGTAAAGTTTTATTAAAAGTTATTGTATTTGGCTACCAAGGAAATATGTAGA
>NW_015655715.1:1338320-1349113 GCF_001515625.1 Sinocyclocheilus rhinocerous | reverse complement strand
ATATATATATATATATATATATACGAGAATGGGATATTGGATAGGAATCTGAAGTAAAAAGCATACAAATTAAGTTAAATATCACTTGTTTAGCAGTGTAATGTTTTGTGTAATGTTAGCTAAGAGGTTAGCCTTAACAGATGGAGATGGCCTAAATAATAATAATAATAAAATAATAATAATTGAACAAATAAATAAATAAAAATATTTCTAGGAGGGGAAATTACTCTTGATGTATGTACATTGCTGGTCATTATTAGTTGATAAATGAAATAGTGCAAGTGTCAAAATGTGTTTTATGAGAATTGCATGAAATTCACAGGGGCCAAAGCTGTCCATAGTTGAAAAAACACCCAGAATGGCCAGATGCTTTCCTGAATGCTTCCCACTGTTAACTGTACACTGTTATTTTAGTCAGAAGCTGTGTGTGGGAATGATTGGAAAAATCACTGTATACAGTAAGAGGTACCTGACATAATTCAGCAATTCACAGCTGCAAAATGACTATTTGTATTTGACAAAATATGCCATCAAACTAAAATTTCTCACAGTACAAAGATAAAAACGACAGCGAGAATGTGGGGGAGAGAGAGGGGCCGGCAAATCTGCGAATAAAACTGTTATCTCGTTCTGAATGCTCTAGAGATGGAGAATGACCTTGCATTGTGGAGATAATTTATTCTCAGAGAAGGTGACCTTTGGAAATTACATTCGCAGAGAAGTGGAATTGGAACCGCTGATACATTTATAAAAAGAAAAGACAAAATGGATGAATAAGACTATTAAGATTATTTAAAAAAAAAACAAGATGGGTGTCACAGTGCATAACGTGAAAGTTCTGCTGTTGCCATACAGATGGTGGCGCACTGGAGCCTTTTAAAATGAGAGGACAAATAAACCAGGTTGAGCTTCTTTTTTGCCAAATGCATTCATTTAAATTGAAACGGCAATATTGAAATCATTTGAAAGTGTTTTCAGTGGCATTTAAATAACAAAAAGACCTTTTGAAATGTAATCCTGAAACTACAAAGCTCAATGTAAAAGTTTTTCCTGTTTTACAGCAACTACTTATTAACTTCAAATGACAGAAACAGACATCACTGCTTTCTAAATGAAACCCAGTAATTAACAGCTTTTAGCGTTTGCTCTGTTTTCGTGCCCGTTATTCATCCCTCTAAGTGACCCTTTTTTTAATCGCAGAAACATCCATTTGTCTAGTACTGAAAGAGCTGAAATGTTTTCTCATACAATATTTGTTTATTTAAACACCTGGACACACGTGGCAAAACTTTGAGCTTAAGCTGCCAGCAGAGCGGGTTAGATTCCTGATGAAAAACAAGTTCCCGGGATAAACAAGTGTAGTGTGAGCGGAGAGAGGCTGCTAATTTGTTGCCTGTTGGCCAGCGAGAGGCTATTGATTGGGAACTAATTGATTGCCAGCTGAAGTGATAAACCATGTGCTTGTGCAGACAGCATCACTAATACAGGAAGGGAGCGTCTGAAATCACATCGTGGCCTCCAGTGTGGGAGCAGAGCCCGGCCGTTCCGCACATGCTACGGTGATGAATGATCTCCAACATCTGTGATCAGGCCCTGTGCTGCACTCTTTATTCAATCGATGAGATCTCTGTGTGGTTAAGCACAAATCTAAGATGGTTAATGCAGGGAAATGATTTAATTTAGTGCAAGGCACTGCAGTGTTTCGAATGCAATGCATTTGGCTGGAAAATGGTCCACAAATTGCTACAAAACTCATTATAGAAGTAAAACATGCCATTTTTTGCCAAGTCATGATTACAGTGAATGCAAGCAATCAAATCTCAGTGAATGCATGACTGATGTAACACAATGTAAGCGGCACTTACTACAGAAGTCATTTTATTTCATTTCGTCCTGCGAGGAAAACTCAGTTTAATGATTATATTTTAGTGAGACAAACAGGGCAGGAGCTCTTTTTATTACTGTGAAATGGGCATTGGGTTGTGTTTAAGGGAAGTTAGATATAAAGTGAAATTCTTATATGAAAGAAATGTAATGTTTCTGCCAGTAGCGAAGTTGGAGTGAGGAATCACAGCTGTGCTCCCAAACTCTGCATCACAAACTACTAAAAAACACAAAATACATGATGAGAAATACAAAACAAAATGTTCAGACTTCAACTAACTATATTTGTGAGTAATATCTCTCGGAGTTATTGGTAGTTTTTTTGTAAATCCCGCCTATTTGAGAGCTCAGCCAAGCATATAACAAGTCGGGGCTACAGAGGTTTAATAATCCATGAATGAAAATAAGCACATAGAAGCAGGGCTGTTTCTAGCCAATTTGACGGCCTAGGCGAAATCCCTATTGCCCCCCCCCCCAAAAAAAATGTTTACATTAATGAGGAAAAAAAATTAACTTAAATGATTTTAGCAAATGGCTGCAATATAACAAAGAGTGAAAAATTTAAGGGGGTCTGAATACTTTCCGTACCCACTGTACATATATATTCAAATGAATGTTTCTCCTTTAATCTTTCCATTCATCAAATAATCCTGAAGAAAGCTTGTAACACTCCAAAGAGAAAGGAAAACTTGAAATCGCATCATATGACCCCTTTAAGTAGCACATGTATTAAATGTATTAAGTGAAGAAAAATATTAAGTAGCACAACTGTTTTCAATATTAATAATAAGAAATAAAAAAATGTCTCTTGAACACCAATATATATAAAACAAAAAGTAAAAGAGTTTTAAACTGGGATGATATTTCACAAAATACTTCTTTCAAAAACATTAAAACCTTTATAATTAACATATTACCGGTCAAAAGTCAGGAATTAAGCTATTTTAATGCTTTTGAATGAAGTCTCCAATGTTCAACAAGGCTAAATTGATTTGATTAAAAGTGAAAAAAATTGCATTAATATTGACAAATGTTATTACAATTTAAAATAACTGTTTTCTAATTGAATATATTTTCAAAAGTAATTTATTCTTGTGATGGCACAGCTACATTTTCAGCAGACATTACTCCAGTCTTCAGTGTCACGTGATCCTTCAGAAATCATTCTAATATATTTTATTTTATACACTTCACAGTGAGACAAAAAATGGTTTAAAAAATAGAAATCTGACATTATGTCCATTATTATTCACAAAGGAGTAATCTATCATCCTTTCATTGAAAAACAAATACAGGAAGAAACAATTGTGGGTAACAGAAAGCCCCATTTGTGTTGAATAGAGCTGGGTGACAATGAACTCACTGTTACAGAAATCTAAGATTGTATGCATAAGACACCTTCTTCCGAAGCCTGCCAAATGCTTTCACTAATGGCTTGCAATTAGCGTGTCATGGCACGCACACAAAACATGCATTATCTTGATGAAATCCTAGCGAAAAGGGTCTAATCTAGAGAATGGCAGATGATGTTATCGTGCTGGGGACCCGACCAGGCTTTTATGAAGTGTTGAGTGACAGGACTGCGGCGCCACAGAATGAAGAGTTACAGCCCAACGGACTGCTGGGGCAGCTGCGCATTCGGTCCTGCCACATGATTTCAAAGGAGGAGTCCGCCCTCAGTGGCCTTGCCTTCTGTTCATATCTGTGTGTGTGTGTGTGTGTGTGTGTGTGTGTGGGGCTATACTGGCAGATTAATTCAAGTGTGATCAGTGGCTCTCTGAGCACAAGGAGGAATTCAGGTAACAGTGGCAAAAGCATGCCTGGCTGCATTATCAGATGCAGGGGTTATCAGATGCAGGTGAGTCTGAAACACAACACTTAGTTCTGTCAGTTGGTTTTTACAGTATTGATCACGGCTCTGCTAAGGTCAGTAATCTATCATTCACAGGGTTGCCAAAATGTCAGACTGTTGTTTTTCTCTTATTTTGTTGTAGTCAATCATTGAGATGTTTTGACCAGCCAGCCTGGTCTCATTGTTTATACATATATATTAGTACATAACTTTCACAAGCCCCAAACGTTTTGATTGATGATGAAATTTATAATTTGGACGTATTACTTATGAGACGTAAATTTACTACGTATTTACAGGTAAACAACGTAAAATATTTATAATTTTTTTTATATCATTAAGATACCTGTATCAATGCATTTAAAAAAAAAATCATTTTATTGATAAATGATTTAGATTTTTAGACCCCTTAACCTACCCCCAAACCTAAACCTACCCATTTCATAGTGAATATAAAAGATATAAATACGTAATAGACCGAAATATGCAGGGAAATGACAATTTTAGTAACAATATAGCATTAATTAGTCTCATTTCTCATTCAAACACAGTTAAACACACCCAGAGGCAAGCCTGCAACCTTTAACCAAAAAAAGCGTAACGGCTAATGCTAACGCTGCCGCTTTGGCAGTATGCAGGGAATGTCGTGACAAGTAGGACTCATTTACGGCATTATTACCAGCAAATATGTATCGCATTACTATTTAATAAAATATATGTAATATTGTGTATTGTCTAAAAATATCGATGTTTTCTTTCTTTGGTTTTCAAGTTTTACCTGAAATTAAACTTGAATTGTAATGACTATTATGTGACTGTAGAACTGTGAAGCCGCCACTGAAGTCACTGCCATTGTATGATTAGCTGAGGTGCCTCACGTGATCCAAGATAGACGTTACACTTTTCCCAATGGTAAGTAGTACAGACCCTCTCATCTCCCAATAACAAGACAACCTCTGGTGCGTCAGCACGGGCTTTGACAAGAGGTGTTCACTGCAGCCCGTAGCGCGATGACGTACTGGATCAGATCCATTACGTAGTGGATGTTTTACACACATGTGCTTTAAGTAGGTTTCGAATAAATGTACATTTTCATTTACAATTAATCAGTTAGCAGACGCTTTTATCCAAAGTGACTTACAAATGAGGACAATAGAAGCAATCAGACCAACAAAAGGCAACAATATATGAGTGCTGTGATAAGTCGGTTAGCCTAACACAGTACACGTAGCAAGGGTTTTTGACCTACATTACAATGTGCAATGACCTACATTACATTACAATGTAAAAACGTTAATGTCTAAATTCTTCCACAATGTTTTTCTCCCTACTGGCAACTTGAAAGCTTGGTATTTATTTATTTATTTATTTTAAATACTGAATAGCCTGCATTTCATATTTTATCTCCAGGATGCCCACATAAGTGATGCATCCATTATTGTAAGGATACAACAAGCACTGTAACATGATATGCAGATGTTGCACTGTAAATAGCTAATTATTAAAATATACATTATTCTGACAGTGTTAAATGTCTTTTTGACTCTTTGTAGCCTATGCATCATGTTTATTTAAATTTAACTGGGGATATTAGATTAATGCCAATCCATTTTGTTTATTTAGATTTTATATTATTGTAATATAGCTATTACAAAAATGTTCAGTAATACTAGAAAAAAAAACACTAAAATGCTATTAAGGGTTTACCTCGCTAATAACGCCTTAGTCAGGGCTTTTCACACTATCGTCTGATAAAAAAAAACACTCAATACAATATCAGTTTCAAAATATTATATAATATTATATATAAGGAAAAAAGAGAGAGTGAGAGATCGTAAAGGAATGAATAACGGCAAATGTCTTTAGCCATTAGAACGTCGATCTATCTCCAGGGATTTCACTTGCATACAACACACACAAAATATAAATTGTCATCTCTGTGCTAATATAACCTTGTCCCTGATCATGTGTGTATTTGTTGGACATGGGATTAACAGTAAAAAAACAAAAAAATCAAGCTATTCACACCCATACCCCAACAGGACCTCGCCTCTATTTTGATAACTCCACACCACACGTACGCACACAACCCTGGCAGCGACAATGGCGGAATCTGCTTTGTCTGCCGGCCGAGGGTATAATGTCATCAATAAGTGAAAGTGATGTGTGTTACTATTGTAATTCAGGTCGAATGTGTTTGGTAGTAATGTGTGCTGAATGGTTTAGCTTTGTTTCACGTGGAAGATGACGTTCAACACTCCAATATTTACATGGGTCCTACCTCTTGCCTGACCGTAACCCTTCTATTTAATGTTTTGTTCCTCCCGAAATGTTCCTCTTTTTTTGTTATCTGCCATCTCTCGCTATCTAAAGTCGATCTGCTAATATCTGTCCTGTGCACTCACTGAGCGCTCTCTTCTCCCGATCATCACTAGACACGCCCCTTACTGCTGATTGGCAGCAACATTTTCAAATATTGCTTAGTGCACCTTTAAATACTAGCTTCAATCCCCTTGTCCAAATACCAACACTTGCGGTCTTGGCCACTTGAGAGCGTGGTGGCGCGACAGGAAGTAAGTGTGCAAGACTGTCCCAGGTCTTAAAAACGACAAAGTACACACTAAATCCACACTATCTCGAAAACCGCTCCAGAGCGGGCTTAGTGTATCCCATCATGCATCATGTTGTGGAAATAAATCGTGAGTCTTTTTGCCGAGATCTCGCAAGAGGTCACGGAAACCTTTTCAATGTATGTTAAATATTAATAATAGTTAGATATTTCATATAATTTGGTAGTAAAACAAAGGGTTGCATGTTTTATTGGTGCAAATGAGTAGTGGTGATAATTATTGTGTACAACATGCAACTGCATTTTATCACTTAATTAGAAGCACCACAAAATTAAATGGTGTCATCTGTTATAGGGACTACAGAACAGACATTTAGAAGTTGATTTTAAAATGCAAAGTATTGAAAATAAAAAATATAGCTCTGTAAACACTTGCATTTTTACAACAGTCTAAGTGTGTCCCATCAGGTAATGAAAAGTTCTACACACATTTGTGGTCTTCATGCTCACTTGAACACTTGGACCAAATACAGGAAATACGTCATATAAGTAGTCAAGTGGTCAAGTGCAAAGACCACAAGTGCGGGTATTTGGACAAGGGGAATGACAGCCAAACCAACTTTGCGCATGTGCATTAAAATCCAAAACTGCGATGCGTGTTATACTTCCTCTACTTAAAGGATCTGACACAATACGTCATCGCGCTACAGGCTGCAGTGAGGACAGACTGGGGTTTTGATGGTTACGGTCGCTGCTCAGGATGGAGATGAAGATCACTGAATAAAGGCTTAAGTTTGGGTCTGTTCCTCACAGTCTTGTGGATTCTGAAGATTTGGATTATAGTGCACAAATAAAATTGATTCCTTCTGTAATTATGTTGCATTTTTGGTGTATTATACAGTTCTAATGTCAGTCACAGTATGACTGAGAAAACTCCTTTTGTGTCCCACGGCAAACAAAGTAAATATTCCATGATAAGTAATGGTTAAACGATTGCAGAAATGTTATTCATTTTAAGGGTTTAAAGTGCAGTCTTGTTTAACATTATGTATTCTACGAAACAAGTTGACAGCAGAAATCAGAACAGAACGTTATCATTTCATGTTAAGTAATTGAGTAAACTTCATTTAATAAATGCAATTGCATGCAGTTTCAGTGACTATGCAAACGTAAGTAAATGTACGTTTTGTAGAACCATATTTTATGTAAAATACAAATTCTTATGAGATCACGTTGGACCAGCACTTATAGTGAGTCTGCGTCAAAGCTGAGCTTTTTAAGAGCGTAAATTCTTAGAATGTTTTCATTTTGAGAGAAAGTCTCTCAAAGAGTATTTCATCTTGAAAAGTCATGAGAAGAAAGCCAGTGTGCTTTGATAGAAAATGAAATGCAACACATATAGGTGGCTTGATTTCCAATTGTGCCGAGGTAAAATGCTGAGATAATATGGTTAGTGTGATATGTGCAGAGGCAGATGATTACTCTTGAGAACAGAAATTCACATTTACCTAGATTGTTTTTATTACAAAAGCCTGAAAAATAAAAAAAGAATGCAGAACAGCAGGCATCTACACTACAGATGTAGTCTCAGCCTCAGACCTTACAGCCACAGAGCGTTGGCTGAACATCTGATGCATAAGGCACACAAAATAGAAAACATTTCAGGAGTTTCAAAGTCATCAACTGATTGGTTGAACTCTACTGGATTTCTGGGAGATGCATGTGTCGAGTTCTTTAATGGTCTGTCTGGAAACGAAGCCGCCATGACGGCAAACCCCCTCATGAAAGAAGAAAGCCATTGTGCTTACAAGTGTGACATTGATCGCTTATCAGGATCAAATAAACACTGGATTTTCAAAAGTATGTGAAGTTCAAGGCATAGACTCTGTGCCACTGCTGCAGTAAACTTGCACACCATTCTTATATAAATTATTTCTCGGTTGCAAGCCAGCCTGTTATTGTACGGACACTGACTTTACATTTTCAGGCCACTAAATGTAATGCTGAACAAAATGCACTGTGATTGGTTGATTTATATGTCTGTCAGACAGCAACTTGGGTCCTTGGCCCATGAAAGCTGCAAACCAGTACAGACCTTTGCCATCAGTCTGAAGGTCTGGCTACACGAGACAGTATATTGCAGAAATTGGAACACCCAATACTCCTTCCGAATAAAAGAGCCAATCAGCAACTGGCAGAGTTGGACATTTGGCTAACATTTTTTAAACATTACTAGATTATGGGAATTATCATTCCCATAATGTTTGCAAAATTATAAAATAGAAAGCTTTTGTCCTGTTTATGATACCATCAATTCAATTCAATTAGATAGGAACTGCACTTGCATGACTAAAATAGCTGCCCGAGTGCATTCCCAAGTTACTGGCTGAGTGAACTGACTTGCTTTGAAAGGGGCTTTGGCTCTGATGCTGCACTTGAAGTGAAATTGAAATAAAGTGGAAATTGAGCCTTTAACTTATGGAGCACCAATTTCGCAAATGCTTGCATTTTTTACTCCATGTCCTGTGACACACCATCCATTGCCAACTCTCGTGTGTAGGCGTTCTGACTGCACAAAAGCAAAAATGGTTTCCAATCTCAAAACTAAGCTTGGCTTTGATAAACATTCAGATTGCTTGTATAGCAATCTGCATTTCTCTATAACCAAAATTGACTTTTCTGAAGAGGATTACATGTTATACTTATCTTTCTAAACATTTCAAATCTGAATACAATTGTGCTGTCAGATTTTATATAAGTCAAGATTTATGTGAACTAATACGAGGTATAGCGTGGGAGGGAATACAAGGTGGGCCGAAACAAATCCCAAGGTTATTACTAAGAGCACAAGATGCGATGTCCTTTA
Organism: Sinocyclocheilus rhinocerous; assembly: GCF_001515625.1. NCBI lineage: Eukaryota > Metazoa > Chordata > Actinopteri > Cypriniformes > Cyprinidae > Sinocyclocheilus > Sinocyclocheilus rhinocerous. The sequence goes on along the minus strand of NW_015655715.1, from coordinate 1,339,942 downwards.
TCTGTCAGAGATAACAGCATGTGTTGATATATAATGCTTAGGACACATGAATAATGAAACAAACTTACCTTGATCATTATTTAGCTTGGCTCACCTTTACGATCATAGTGAAACTTGATTTAAACTTGAAAAAAAAAATAGCATTGTGTTTTTGGCAAAAGTTGTGTACATGTGAATGTGACCTACATTTTGAGCTCTACAAACTCCTGTGTTGTCTGAATAAATTATTCTATGAAAGATACTACCGCTTTTTACTTCCTTTGCAAGAGACATGGATTTTTAAAGAGAATTACCCAAAGCTTAACAGGTTTTAAAACACCTAATCTAGAAAAAAGAAAAAAAAAAAAACTTTACATAAGAGAGTCAGCTGGTTATGAGAGCTGTTATGGCAAGTTTTGCTCTTCAGGAGATTAGATTGAATAAAACTACTGTGATCACTATCAGCGTAAATCCTACTATGCAGTACGTTTTCATAATAAATTGGATAGCCTCAATTCTTAAAGAAGATGATTATAGTAATATTATACATACATCCAAAAATGTGTTAGCTAAACAGGATTGAATAGAAAACATACTGCAAACAAGTCAAATAATTTAAATGTTTGGGTGCTGAATAGGAGTCCAAACAGAATGAGAGTCCTAACAGCTGATTACAATAATTCACAAGTAATCCACACAACTCCAGTCCATCAATTAATGTCTTGTGAAGTGAAAAGCCACGTTTATAAGAAACAAATCCAAGGCGTTTTAACTGTAAATGGCCACTTCTTGCCAAAGCGCAAGTCTATAATCTATAATACTGCTTCCTCCAGTGAAAAAATTAATCCACTGTTGCCTTCTCAAATCAAGATCCACTGACATGTTTGTTTAAAACTGTTTTCATTTGTAAACTGTGCTTGATCTGTGCATATTTCTCTCCTGATTCAGACAAGACAACCTTTCATTGGAGAACGCAATATTATGGATAGAGGACTCATATTTTAGCCGCAAGTAAGCGTTTGAAGTTAAAACATGTCTTAATGATGGATTTGTTCATTACAAACACACAGCATTTCACTTCACAAGATATTAACTGATGGACTGGACTCTTGTGGACTACTTGTGGATTATTGTGATGTTTTTATCAGCTGTTTGGACTCATTCTGACGGCACCCATTCACTGCAGAGGATCCATTGGTGAGCAAGAGATTTAATGATGCATTTCTTCAAATCTGTTCAATGATCTGGCCCAAGAGTGAATACATTTTCAGTAAATTTTCATTCTTTGTCAAACTATAGCTTTAATCCTGTTAAAATATAGAAACTGGTATATTATGATCATTTAAAAAAGTGGTTTAAAATATCAAATTCAATTTCAAACTAGTATATATTTTTCGAAAATAAATGCTTTCTGAAATTACTTGCAAAACAAACGCATATTCAATGTTTAAGGTATTGCATAACAGGAATGACCTACTGTGTTTTATGAATTGAACCATTAAAGGTGACATATCATGAAAATCTGACTTTTCCAGGTTTTAAGTGCTATAATCAGGTCCCCGGTCCATCTACCAACCAAGGAAATGTGAAAAAGATGAACCCAGTAACTTTGTTTTGGTAAGCCTTTTTCTGCAAGCGTCTGA
>NW_015655715.1:1333969-1338285 GCF_001515625.1 Sinocyclocheilus rhinocerous | reverse complement strand
ACACATCTGAATATTTGGGTTGAACTGTTCTGGAACAGTGTTGTAAATACAACTTAACCACTGAAAGCGGATATCGTCCTCTTTTGGAAGGCCAAACAAAGTAGTTTCACTTTCACAACGAAACACACAGCGTCTCCACTATATGGTGGCAGCAACAATATTAAAGCGAGAATAAAAGTTACGTCTTCTTTCATTGCGTGAACATTTGGGCGGCGTTATGCAAATCTTCCCACATCGTGAAGTAGACATGTGGGGGCGTGTTAGAACGAGCCATTTTTGGTAGGCGTGGTTGAGAGCTGAAACTTCACAGATACATTCTGGGGACACCAGATACTTATATTACATATTGTAAAAAGGGGCATAATATGTCTCCTTTAAATTAAATTTGGGATGGTCAAATAAACACACTTCCTTCCAAATCAAATTACACCATTCCTTGTCACGTCAAAACTCATTGATTTTCCCACACAAAACACTATACCTCACTTTTTGCTTTTCTCCCTGTGTAATTGCAGTTTAAAATAGACAGGCACGCACATGTTACTCCAACAATACCCAATTAAACAATGAAAAGTCTCTCAATTTACTTTGTGTTTTGCTCTGTAATCCCAACAGAAGTACTTCCTTTATTATAATTGGTTCCAGAGCACCCATTCAAAACATCACCGCAGTGACATCTTTATTCCAAAGACAGCTGCAAAGCAAGATAAGTGGAAAGTATTACCTCCATAGCTCTAACATGATTTATAGTGTTGTTAAAATGTCTCAAAATATTGAAAGTGTTGTGGATACCTGATGCCTCCAAGAGAATGTCTTCAAAAGATAAACTGCACAACTGCAGCAATTCAAGATGACTGGAAAAACTGCATGGACAATTAGAGGCAAGAGGTCACATAACAAAGTAAGTGCAGGCAAGAGATTTCATGACACAAAGGGACAAACTGTGATGGCTGCAAAGAAAAACCTCATGTGTGATGCATTTGGTTAATAATATTGTACTGGGACACCAGGACATAGGCCTGTGATATTGATTTACGTGGAATAAAAGAAAAAAAAATGCCTTGATTGTAACTGTTTCACCAGTCAAAGTTTAACAAAACAACGGAAACAGGAAAACAATCAGGAAAAATCATAAAAATTAACTTTTCTTTTATCACACCTGAAAATTGGAAATCATTCATCCAAGTCACCTCAAACAGCCCCTGTGCATCTTTGATTGGATGGTATTCCACTCAATTAGCATGCTAATGAGGGCATATTGTGTCTCATTGCGTCGAAGGCTCTGACAGGACAACAGCAATTAGCATAAGCCAATATCAATTTACTGAGAGACAGAAACCGATTGGTGGAGGGAAGGCATAGGGCCACAGAGCTGGATTTTTAGACAATGAAAAGTGCTGATGCTAAATGGTTTTCCTCTTTGTTGTGATCACACTACAGGGTAGCAGGAAGAATTATCATATCAGATAAACAAGAGGTTGTGCATTCACATTTAAGGTGGTATGGATGTAAGATATAACATAAGTGTTTACATTTTCTTAAATGATTAAAGTCTAATTTTTTTTATTGTATTCTAGACATTTAACTGCTGTCTGTCAAGACATTTATCTCAAATGTCAAAAGTATCCTTCAATAGCATCTTGACTGAGGTGAATTAATTTGGCTATCACAGTTCCTCTTCAGGAACTCGTGCTGCGCGCGGAAAACGCTAAGGGAACGCCTTCTGTGACCACGCTCTGGCGCCATTTTGCAAAACTCCATCCTGAGTCCTTTCTGCCTATTCACATCAAATCTCATCAATTTTTTCCCCCAATGGACTACTTTACAAACATTACAGCCAGACTGCTGATGATAAGGGAAATAATTATTCCAGTGAACTCATGCCATTTATTTCTTAGAAGTTTGCAGGGGAGATTTCAATACAGGCAATAAGAAATACTTATTTTGCATGGTTCAAAATGCTTTTACTGTATTTCATGATTTGCAAACTAATATAAACATTTTGACATTAGCATCACACAACCAGCTCCATATGTAAGGTTTTTCTGATGGAGTAAACTTGCTCAGAAGCTCACCTGGTACAGCACTGCACTTGTGATAGGGAGTGGTCGGGTCACGTCTAGTGAAACACGAGTCACAATAATAGAGCTCAACGACTTGTATAAGCATGCTAAAGTGGCTAAAATGTGTTTTTATCTCATGCTTGCTTCTGTTAACACTATTGGTTAGGCTTAGTGTAGGCGGTACGTTATTTTTAAACGTGATAAAAGATTAACCTTTTAGCCCCACTAACCAGACATTTCATTTTCTTAACAGTGATACCAACAACAACCAACATAATAAAACATTGAAAGAATCATGTTTATCTGTTTCGGGATTAAACTGACTGTGCTTTTAGTGTCACTCATTGGACATTTCACTTCAAAATGTTTGCAAAACGTACAAGCAACGTAATATCAATAGGCTGAAATGTAACAACAGGTAAATTTTTCCAATGAGACTGGACTGGAATAGTCAAATATTACCTTATTTTAATGTTATCTCAATTACAGTATTTGCCTGAAATTGAGAGCATTATGAGCATTTCTTTTTCTAACCATACAAAAACATGGCATTACATCCATTTAGGTCAAATAATTCAAACATACTAAGGAAGATGAATATAATGTAAAATAGGTCAGACTACAGAGATTAAAAATGAGGGAATTTACTTTAATATACGTTTTTGTTTTTATTTTTATTTCAGGAGTACCCTTTACAGAGGTGTCACCAGCGAGCTGTCTGACCTCTCAGTCCTCCAAGTGGCTGAGCTGTATTAGGGCTTTGTCAACACTACATCCCCTTTGGTCACCACAATCAGGATGTTCAGTGAGGATTCATTGGTGGATTATGCCTTTGGAAAAGTTTAGGCTGGGAGTGTGTTTTCATACCTACAACCTGCAACATTACTCATCATCAAGATGCCCCATCGGCGCCACATCTGCCACTTGTTGGTTACAGCCTGGGCCCATCTGTCTGCTTGTTTGTCCATAGCGAACAGAGTTTTTTTTGTATATACACAACTGTGTTGTTGTACACGAAATGTTAAACACTTTATCAAAGTTACTTATATATACATGTTATATTTATATGTTTGCATTACCATAGTGCAGGTAACAAATTAATTTATATTTACATATTTACATTACTGCAGTGCCGGTATCAGTCATTTATGTTTGTCATTTACTGTATATTTGCATGTTTGCATTATTGCAGTTCAGGTACAAATGTATCAAAGTTGTTTATATTTATTTTCACATTATGACATTGCAGATAACACCAAAGTTATTTATATTTACATGTTTACATTATCTACATTTGTACAAATAAATGCAAATGTATACATCCACAATTTCTATATTAAATATTATTTTAATTAATATTGTGTTCAGTTTACAGTAAAAAAAAGTTACGTTTTACAAGACAACAAGGAAGTTTGCTAAAATATTGGGGGGAAATGTAGTGAAACGTTTGAATTACGAAAATGTATGTATAAAATGTATATTATTAACAAAGTAATATTTATAATTGTATGGTTAAAAAAAATCACAAAAACAAATTTATAGAAAAAAGTATGAATTACAATATAATTTACATTACATTTACATTTAGACATTTAGCAGACGCTTTTATGCAAAGCGACTTACAAATAAGGTCAATGTAATATATAACAATATAACAATTTATACATAAAGGGATAGCTTTCCCAGAAATCCCCACATCAACAATTACAAAAACATAATGCTGTTTGAAACCCTGTAACCCATGTATCATCAGCACTGTATTTCATAGAAAAGATTTGTTGGTAGCACTTTAGTATAGGGACCAGTTCCTACTATTAACTAGTTGCTTATTTACATGCATATTACTAGCATATTGGCTCTTTATTAGTACTTATAAAGCACATATTCTGCGTGATGAATCCTTTACAATAACTAAACTTAACTACTTTATTAACTATTAATAAACAGCAAATTAGGAGTTTATTGAGGCAAAAATCAAAGTTAATAGTGAGAAGTGGACCTTAAAATAAAGTGTGACCGATTTATATTTATGTGTATATTACATATTACGAATCCACACACACACACACACACACACACACACACACAACCTTCAACAATAACCGGCAAACTAGACTGAACAGACAGGAACTTAAAGGCACAATATGTAAGTGTTATATATTTTGCTGACAAAATGTTTCAAAGAATGTTTAAATCCAGAGAAATAAGCAATTTTAACTAGTGACACGGACCGTGTCCATAGTGTCATTGTGT
>NW_015655715.1:1326224-1333572 GCF_001515625.1 Sinocyclocheilus rhinocerous | reverse complement strand
AAAAAATATTTATAATGTATAATATTTATATTTATACAAAAAATATATTTTAAATAAATATTGCTCTTTTTAACTTTCTATTTATCAACAAAAAAGTATCACAATTTCCACAAAATATTAATCAGCTGTTTTCAGCATTGATAATACTTAAAAAAAAAAAAAAGCTTTCCTGAGCATCAAGTCAGCGTATTAGAATGATTTCTGTCGTAATGGCTGCTGAGAAGTCAGCTTTGTGATTGCAGGAATAAATAACATTTTAAAGTATATTAAAACAGAAAACATTTTAAATGGTAATAATATTTCACAATATTACTGTTTTTTTATTTTTTGATCAAATAAATGCAGCCTTGGCAAGCAGAAGAGACTTGTTTTTAAAAACATAAAATCTGTGTGCACTGTGCACACATATGAGTAATACTTTCTCTAGATTTACACACACTCTGCCTTCACATACACCAAATAACATACAGACCAAAAAAGAAACAATTTCTCATGTAATTAGCCGTGGGCAGCACTGGGCCACCTCTGACTGATAACTAGTGAAGGTAGAAACAGACTCATTGAGCTGACAAGAGCAAAGAACTAAGGAATAGATTAACCCACCTGTACTCAAGAGTACCGTTGCGGTCTGCAGGGAAGTTATTAAAATGACATCAACATGATAAATAAATAAGAAAGTCAACTGCTAGATAAATGAAAGGTAAACACATTATAAAAAGACAAAAGTCAAGGAGAAGAACGCCTCTGCATGATTTGTGATACATAATTAGTGACTGGGCGACCAATTATGACAGGAAAAGAGTGCCGTAAATCTGGAAAGTAAATCATGGAGGGCTTAAATGCATAGACAGTGACTTTTACAGTCATGGGGCGGAGGTGAAAGATTAAATGCTTTCATTACATCAGATGTACGATTAAATCATCCTGAAGGTGAAAATAGTAGTCCGTAATTAAAAGCCTATTTTCAGCAGCCAAGTGACCTGCATTTGGTCAGTGGCGGCAGACGTTGTTTTAAGAGATTAGGGATTGGGCTTTATTCACCCCCAGACTCTTGCTTTTTCAGTGGATGAAGGAGAGAATGATTAGACTGCACTCTTGTTTCGCTCTGCTATCACGAATAGAATAAAGCACTTTGACAAAGCACTGTGTCTTTGTTATGTCAGATCAAAGAGCACAGCGGTTTAGGACCATGCCTGGGACACGCTGGCACGCAGTGATTTGCTATTTAAATGAAATAATCTTGCATTAACTATGACAAAAAGCCCTTTGGGTTTGTAAAATGACAATTCAGGTTATATATCTTGGTTTTGTGCTGACCTACCTGGATTGGTTTTGCCTTTAAGATATCCAATAACATTGTGCACCGTCTTGAAGGATGCCTGGTTTTCAATGGTGAGGTTTATGATTTTTCTTGCTGAGGAACAAACAGAAATTCCAAACGAATTAGTCAGGGACATGAGACATTGATAGATCCAGCTATAAGAAAAAGGCAAAGAGATGGAGAGGTTGTGTCAATAAAATACTGTTAATAAATCCATTTTTATTTAATTGTAAAATGAACATATATATATATATATATATATATATATATATATATGAGACATATGTTTGTATTTTTTCATGATTTTCAATTTGATATATACAATAATAACTACAACAGAAAATGTTTCCATTTATTTCCCCTAATAATATATTGGATGATGCATAATTATCCAGTACATGCTCATTTAACAAAAAATAAATAAATAAAATATATTGATGTGATCACTGATTACATTGCCCAGAAGAGGCTTTCTATTGACTGTGTGCATTGAGAAAATCCTCTTTTCATTTGGAACATCACTTGCAAGTTTTTGGCACATCCTCCATTATTAAATCCCCTCCCATTATATGTACAGGACCTATAAAACAGAGAGTAGATAGCCTTTGCTTTCACCATCCGTTTGCGTGTTGCAGAGAACGTGTACACCATCAGAGCAGCTTAAAAAGATGCCGCCACTGTTCGGCTCACACTCTTACCAATTACACATAAAGGCTCAGTGTGATAGAGTGAATATCAATGAGGCTGATATGCCAGCAGATAAAAAGAAGAAACACCTGGCCCTGGAACACATCCCGAGCCACTCTATCTCCCGCTCTTACAGTGACATCGCTGAGCCAACATGGAGATGTGAAAATCCCGGAGTGGACAAGCTTGAATTGAGATGGAATTGAACATTCCTTTTCAAGAAAGCTTTGGGATCGCAGGCAGATGTGCCCTCTCTGGGGTGCGATGTACAGAGTATGAGATTTTTATTAGTTCATGGAGATGTGAATATCAGGAAATAAAGATAAATGTTTGGTACCTCAGACGTACAAAGACGTAAACGCCGCTGATGTGTACAGATGTGTTTTTTTACTCTTTGAGTGTAATCAAATTCACTCTAAAAATTCAGTGGGCTTCACACAGCCTCCCAAACCCCATTTATCACCCCTGACAACAGCACAAATGACTTTGGGTAAAGAGCAGAAGATGTATATGCAGTTGTAAGGGAGTGTTTAAAAGTGCTGGCGTGCACACGGGTCGTGGTGTGAAAGATTTGTCCATTAATCATCAATAGGTATGAGAGGTTACCGGCTACTGAGAGAGGTGAGCGCCTCTACGTGAGCAAAGTGAAAAAGTGATCTTGTAGGAAAAGAATGAGGAAGTCGACAGCTGCAGTGGCTCGTGTTTTATAAATGACCCTGAATAAGATGTTCTTTAGAAGTATATTCTGTATAAATAACAGGAGCACATAAGCGCTGAAGAACAGGATCCACTTTATTTAGAAAAGATTTCAAATTTGTTAAACCTTTAAAGCAGAAATGTAAGAATATTAAATTAAATTACATATGTGTATACTTTTAATTTAGGCACTGATCAACGTGCATAGTGCACATCTAATACGCTAAATGAAAGATCAAATGTATGACGTGCAAAAACAAATGAGGTTTTTTCTTGTGTTTGAGTTTCTGTTTACCAAATTAATCAGCTTTTCTGTACGCATGCATGCTTATTAATGCTTATATGTGAATAAAAGCCTAAGTTAAATCTGTGTTTCTTATCAATCAAATCAATTGTCTTTCATTTTATAAATCTTCTTTTCAAAAGACTTGAGCGGTTTCTGTAAGAAATATTGATCTATTCATATGGATGACTTTTACAATGCCTTTATATATTTTAAAGCTTGAAAATGATGATTGCATATTTCAATGAACGGACAAAAATATGAGAGAATGTGTTCTGAACATAAATTAAAGTCTAATGGGTTTGGAGCAACATGAGTTCCAACATCCCAGTTATTAATGGCTGATGCTGATAATATCTATAACAAGCTTAATGGAAATGAACACTTATTTTCACAATATTTACTTAGAAATGTACTAGAACATATTTGAAAGTAGAATATATTCACTGTAAGAAAAACATTAATAGAAAAATGGAAAAGGTACTGGCACATTTGGCAGTACCATGCAGAATGCAATGTGTAATTCAAAATACGGGGATACATCTGGGAAAAATCAATATGGAAAATTCCTATTAACAGTTGTGGGCTATTTTTACAGACTTTTCTCAGAGTGTACACCATTCAGAGCTGTTCAGAGATTCCCCCCCCCAACTTCAAAAGAATAACTTTTTTTTAAAATTGCAATAATGTAAGTATTTGCTAGAAATATGTATATATAAATAATATTTTTCAATAAATGTTAAGATTAGCAACTGGATTTGGAAATTATACAGCTATAACATAACTCTATAAATTCATAAACGCCTCTTTAACTGGAAAATGATGTCTTGCAATGCAAAACATGATAGGTTTGTAGTTTCTCATCGATGTTAGTCAGCTTCAGCATGGTGACAAATAAGAAGAATTTGCAACTGTACAGATTGCATCACAGAAAATGAAAGTTTAGCTTAAAAAATGATCAATGCATCAATGAACGTAAGATATTTTAGAGGTAACAGAACTGACGCTTAGGGCAAAGATCAAATCTGTTAATTGGCCAATCAGACTCAGTTAAAGCCAGTGTAACCAGCCATCTATCACATCCCCAAAATCTAACAAAAGATCTTTTATCAAAAGCAGCAAACAAAAAGTAAATAATTATTATTAAAGTGCAAATTTTTTTTTACCATTATTTCATGCCATATTTCATACCATAACACCATTATTCAGAGTTCAGAGCACTGCATGAGTGTGTTTTATTTCTCATGAGGTGGGAAATGGAGAGAGCAAAACCGATATGGGACGGGTTACTTATGCACCACAATCAATAGCATCATAATTAAAGGAACGGGTGTGTTTCGATAAAGCTATTCCACGCAGTTTTCTGCCAGCGAGCTGTAATTGCATAGAAATTTATTACACTATGAGTTTTCATCTGGAGCACAGCGAGGAGGGGAACACGAGCCCACAGACGTTCATAGAAAATACTAATGTATTTGAACCCCTTACGTTCTCTCTCTCAATTTGATTTCTTTACCGTGAATAAATGGATGATGGATCTGGCCACCTGATCACACTGGAACAAAAACACACACTCACACACAACGAATAAATGCCATTCAGAACCATGTCGAAACATTTAAGATCTTCTCAAAGTCATCAACAATGAATTACCAGCCTCCTAAACATACTGTAGGCAGTACAATGTAAGAAGATGTGGGAAAGTTTGCCGCTCACATATGCACTTTTGAGGCTATCTCATTTCCCTGGCAGGGAGATGCCCACTGGAACAAAACACACACTCACACACAATAATGAATGAATGCCATTCAGGAGTACGTCGAAACATTTAAGATCTTTTCAAAGCCATTGACAATGAATCACCAGTCTCCTAAACACAGGCAGTATAATGCAAGGAGAAGTGGGAAAGTTTGCCACTCACATACGTACTTTTGCGGCTAATGTCTCATTTCCCTGGCAGGGAGACGCTGGCGCAATTAGAACACATTTTAGTGATACAGTGAGCCTTAATTGAAAGGGAATGGAATGAAAGAGGGGAGACAAATGGAAACAAATGATTTGAAACCTCTGGAGTGGTCAAAGCTCGGCCCAATCAATAGAGCACAGATTACTAGCTTCAGAGCGTTTGATCCGGTTAATGGAAGAGAGGTGCAGGCTTGGGACCGGCCTGGAGCGGGTCACGGCTGGGAGCTTTCAAACTGTGAAGAGAACGGGAGGGGTGGGAGAGTGCCGGGGGAGAGGCATCCCTTCCTCTCCGCAGGATCAATGGCGCTCGTGTTGCCGCTGCAGGTTTTCGGCAGACATTGATCGCTGGACATTGGGCTGGTGACAGAAGACAGGTTGTAGCGGCCCATGTTCCAGTCAGTGCTGGAGAGTGACACACATACACACTTACGCACACATAATGCTGGTTCCAAAAGTATGCTTATAATTTACTTTTTTTTTTCTCCCTCTTCGTATTACATTATTTCTTATAAATATAAGTGAAAAGTTTAACTAAAAATGTTTACAATAATTTAAATATTTAAGTATTTATGCCCGTTATTTTGAAACTTAAATAGTTCATAAATATTTCTCATTCGTTTTACGTAATAAAATGTTTAATTCACAAATTGCTCTAAATACTAAAACTTTATTTTCTATTAAACTAGATTTTAAAACCTCTGACCTTTGTACCCAACTGCATGCACTCTGTCCAAGAAAATCAGGTCAATGAAGGTGAGTACTACTTATCAAAGTGACTCATCAAAACTACAAAAATAACAACAATATTTTTGTCTGACTATATACTAGATTTGTGATTCCCATTAAACACCATTAGCAACAGAAAGAGAGTGTAATAACACAAACATGCAGACAAACAACTTGCCTGGTCCAAAAGGGTTGTACCTATTCTCTTAATGAGTCATGGGTGTGTTTTGGGCGTAACGAGCAAAAAAATAATCAGTCTCATCCAGATAATAAGCAGAGTGTACGTGCGTTGTTCACCTGCCTATAGGCGCATATTACTAACACGCTCTTTAATTAACAAAAAAAATATTGCGCCATTGACTTTAGACCAGGTTTCAGTTGGTCAAAGGTGGAGTCTATAAACTAGAAAAAAACACTTGTGTCACGCCTGGTGCTGCATTTTGCCCGGTATATGATAGGGCCCTAAATCTACACACAAATAATAATAATAATAATAATAATAATAATAATAATACAAAATAAACACTATATAACTTGGGAAAATAACTAAACAGCACAAAGAGAATACAGTTGAAACTCATAAACTCCCTTATATGTAAATGTATCTAAGGTATAAAGAGTTCAGGACATCTGTGAGCTATAAGCCAATAATCACCCCAATATTGTGTCTCTTTAAATAAATACAATTATGTTATTTATGCATACTGGTATTGTTCCAAAACTTTAAGGTTTTCTTTTTTTCTGTGGAACACAGAAAAAGTCACCTAATGGAGTTTGGGTTCCTTGCCACATTTGCCTTCGACTTGCTTAGTTGGGGTCTAAAAGATTTAACATTCAGTAATATCATAGATTTGATGGCAGTGACACTACTGCATGAGAACAAAACTTTAAATAAATTGAGCTGAATAATGACACTATTGTCTTATTTTTCATAGATGAATCAAATTTGTTCATAATTCGTTGGTTAATGAACTGAACTGAATCAACACTGAATTGACTGAAGCTGAATAACAACATTTGGATAATTGATTCTGTTACTTTGATTGTGAATACAGGATACAGTCTGAATACAGACTTAACTTGGCAAAAGGAGAAACATTGAATATTTTATAGTCAATTACAATAAATGGACACAGGAGCTTACAAGCATCAAAAAGGACACATAAAGTTCTCATTGAAGTTTATGTTCAAGGCAAGGCAAGTTTCTTTATATAGCACATTTCGTACACAATGGTAATTCAAAGTGCTTTACATAAAAGAAAGTAAAATAATCATAAAAAAATAATCACAAAAAATAAAACAAGGCATTTAAAAACTTTGAAGATGATTTAAAAATTTATTTAAAATGAATTAAGACTATTTTTTTATTTAAATTTGAAAAATGAATTTAAAAATAGAAAATGATTATACATACATAAAATATAGTGCAATCAGTTCGGACATCGCACAGCGCTCATTCAATAAATGCACAGCTAAACGGATGAGTTTTGAGTCTAGATTTGTATGTGACTAATGTTTTAGCACATCTGATCTCTTCTGGAAACTGATTCCAACTGCGGGCGGCAAAATAGCTAAAAGCAGATTCCCCTTGTTTTGTGTGAACCCTTGGTATTTCTAACTGACTCGATCCTAATGATCTGAGTGGTCTGTTAGGTTTATATTCAGTGAAC
>NW_015655715.1:1318661-1326163 GCF_001515625.1 Sinocyclocheilus rhinocerous | reverse complement strand
TGTTCAGCTGATTAAAAACTACCTTTTCAATAATCTTGCCTATAAAAGGAAGATTTGATATTGGTCTATAATTGCTCAAAATGTTGTTATCAAGATTGCTCACCACACAAAGCTATGATATGCATTCTGAAGACATGGAATACAGTGTATGAGTCATATGCACCACGTTAATTATGCTTTTATGGTGTTTTCCATCAATTTTTAAGCTTGAAAGTCCCCAATCATTGCGGGGGAAAAAAAACCAGACCAAAGCTTTCTTCAAAATGTCTCCTCAATTTCCAAAGGAGAAAGAAAATCATACTGGTTTGGAATGACCGGTAACACTTTATAATAACTTTCAATAACAAACATTATATAATTCTTAATGGATCATTAGTTAATATATATTCAAAGAGTTAGAAACATGAGATAATGTGCTTGTTAATGTTTGTTAATAAAATTATTAAACATTAGATAATGTTTACAATACTTACAAATGTCATTAAACTTTCAATTCCATATGATCAAGCACTTCTTGAAAACCTACAAATGATTTGAACAGATGTTATACAGTGATTAAAAGCTTGTGTTAATGCACAACACTTTTGCTGCTATTGAGGTGTGATACGTGTAAGGTTTGGGACAGGTTTGGTGGTTTGGGTAGGTTTAAGGGTTAGTTAAAGGGTCAACTACAAAGGCCCTCTACAAAACAAACAAAGACCAACAAATGAAGATAATATTAACTGAAAGTTTACTAACATTTGTAAGCATTTAAATTTACATTAAATAATCATGTTAATCATTAGGCATTTTTTAGTAAGTTCATTAGTAAATATTAACAAGAACATTATCTCATATTTCTAGCTATGTGAATATATATTAACTAATGATCTGTTAAGCATTATATAATGTTTGTTAATGATTTATAAATTAAAGTTATTATAAAGTGTTACCAAACGACTCGAGGGTGAGTAAATGATGAGTAGTTTCTTTTATTGGTGAACTATCTCTTTAACGTTTGTTTTGGAACTTTAAGATTTCTCTTTAAGCTCATTTCCTTTCGTTTTGTCACTGGGGCTGTAAATCCTTTACTTCCTATGAAGCCAAGACAGCGGCTCAGCCACAGCGACGGGGTCTCCTGGGCGACCATGCAAAGATAAGAAGCGATTTTCACTCAATAGTAGGAATTAGAGACTAATAACCCCTATTAAAATCTGTAGCAAAAGTCTCCCTTCACACACATGCAGCCGGAGGGAGAGACTGAAAGCTGACTCAGAGTTTAGCGTATTTCTGTCTGCGTATGTGGGGGCGGATGCCTGCGTGACTCTGACAATGACTGTGTGCGCGTGCACAAGTGCATATGCATGTCACATATGGACAGAATGGCAGGTTCTGACACCTGGTAGGATGTGATGAAGCTTACACGTACAAGTGTCTGCATGTACACACACATCAGGAAACATCACAAGCTCTCACTGGCGTAGTGGCACTAATTGTCATGTCGGTCTCTCATAACTCAGAACACCAACGGTGAGAAAATTTTTTCAGTTTTTCTTCTGACAGTGCAGACAGAGAGACATCTCCCTCTATTTGGCAGCAGCATGTTGTGCAGTGTGATTTATCATTTCATCACTGAAACAGAAACTGATGGCGTGTCAAATTATATGTTGTTTGTCATTTCTCCGATCACAAATACAGACATGGTTTTATATTTATGCGGCACATTGCAACGCAACACGTAAAAAGACAGTATAAGTCATTTTATACAATAGTTCGTTCTGGTTCTCAAATCTGATTGGTTGAGAACCGTGAGATTATATATATATATATACACACACACCGATCAGGCATAACATTATGACCACCTTCCTAATATTGTGTTGGTCCCCCTTTTGCTGCCTTGTCCCGTCGAGGCATGGGCTCCACTAGACCCCTGAAGGTGTGCTGTGGTAACTGGCACCAAGATGTTAGCAGCAGATCCTTTAAATCCTGTAAGTTGCGAGGTGGGGACTCCATGGATCGGACTTGTTTGTTCAGCACATCCCACAGATGCTCGACTGGATTGAGATCTGGGGTATTTGGAGGCCAAGTCAACACCTCAAACTTGTTGTTGTGCTCCTCAAATCATTCCTGAACCATTTTTGCTTTGTGGCAGGTCGCATTATCCTGCTGAAAGTGACCACAGTCACCAGGGAATACCGTTTCCATGAAAGGGTGGACTTGGTCTGCAACAATGCTTAGGTAGGTGGTACGTGTCAAAGCAACATCCACATGGATGACAGCAGCCAAGGTTTCCCAGCAGAACATTGCCCAAAACATCACACTGCGTCCACCGGCTTGCCTTCTTCCCATAGTGCATTCTGGTGCCATGTGTTCCCCAGGTAAGCGACGCACATGCACCCGGAAATCCACGTAATGTAAAAGAAAACTCCGTGGTCCAGTTCTGATGCTCACATGCCCACTGTTGGCACTTTCGGCGGTGGACAGGGGTCAGCATGGGCACACTGACTGGTCTGCGGCTATGCAGCCCCATACACGACAAACTGCGATGCACTGTGTATTTTGACACCTTTCCATCAGAACCAGCATTAACTTCGTGAGCAATTTGAGGTACAGTAGCTCATCTGTTGAATCAGACCACACGGGCCAGCCTTCACCCCCCACGTTCATCATTGAGCCTTGGCCAGCCATGACCCTGTCGCCGGTTCACCACTGTTCCTTGCTTGGACCACAATTTGGCCCTTGTCAAACTCGCTCAAATACTTACGCTTGCCCATTTTTCCTGCTTCTAACACATCAACTTTGAGGACAAAATGTTAACTTGCTGCCTAATATATCCCACCCACTAACAGGTGCCGTGACGAAGAGATAATCAGTGTTATTCACTTCACCTGTCAGTGGTCATAATGTTATGCCTGCCTTGTCCAAATACCCACACTTGAGAGTGTGCACGCACGTCAGGAAGTAAGTGTGCAAGACTGTCCCAGGTCTTAAAAACGCCATAGCGCAGTGCCCTTAACGCACACTAAATTCACACTCCGGAGCGGTATACAAGGTTTAGTGTATCGCATCATGCATCATGTTCTGGAAATAAATCGTGAGACTTTTTGCCGAGATCTCACGAGAGGTCACTGAAACCTCTCCAACGTATGTTAATTATGAATAATAATTAGATATTACATATAATTTGGTAGTAAAACAAAGAGTTGCAGTAAAAATGAATGATTTTGAACGCGATTTTCTGTAGCTTGTCAGTGATCTACGGCTCTGTGTAGTAAATGACGCTCCATCTGAAAGCACGTGCTGGAGATTTACTACTAATCACCAGAAGCGGCTTTACTGACGAGATTCGCATGAAAATCGCATCCAATTTTTTGCCCAGCCCTAATTGTAAAACATTATTACAATTAAAAATAGTAACATTGTAATACATTATTCCAATTCATTTCAATTTAAAATAACTGTTTTCTGTTGTAATATATTGCATATACAATATGATCCTGCTGAAAGTGACCACAGTCACCAGGGAATACCGTTTCCATGAAAGGGTGGACTTGGTCTGCAACAATGCTTAGGTAGGTGGTACGTGTCAAAGCAACATCCACATGGATGACAGCAGCCAAGGTTTCCCAGCAGAACATTGCCCAAAACATCACACTGCGTCCACCGGCTTGCCTTCTTCCCATAGTGCATTCTGGTGCCATGTGTTCCCCAGGTAAGCGACGCACATGCACCCGGAAATCCACGTAATGTAAAAGAAAACTCCGTGGTCCAGTTCTGATGCTCACATGCCCACTGTTGGCACTTTCGGCGGTGGACAGGGGTCAGCATGGGCACACTGACTGGTCTGCGGCTATGCAGCCCCATACACGACAAACTGCGATGCACTGTGTATTTTGACACCTTTCCATCAGAACCAGCATTAACTTCGTGAGCAATTTGAGGTACAGTAGCTCATCTGTTGAATCAGACCACACGGGCCAGCCTTCACCCCCCACGTTCATCATTGAGCCTTGGCCAGCCATGACCCTGTCGCCGGTTCACCACTGTTCCTTGCTTGGACCACAATTTGGCCCTTGTCAAACTCGCTCAAATACTTACGCTTGCCCATTTTTCCTGCTTCTAACACATCAACTTTGAGGACAAAATGTTAACTTGCTGCCTAATATATCCCACCCACTAACAGGTGCCGTGACGAAGAGATAATCAGTGTTATTCACTTCACCTGTCAGTGGTCATAATGTTATGCCTGCCTTGTCCAAATACCCACACTTGAGAGTGTGCACGCACGTCAGGAAGTAAGTGTGCAAGACTGTCCCAGGTCTTAAAAACGCCATAGCGCAGTGCCCTTAACGCACACTAAATTCACACTCCGGAGCGGTATACAAGGTTTAGTGTATCGCATCATGCATCATGTTCTGGAAATAAATCGTGAGACTTTTTGCCGAGATCTCACGAGAGGTCACTGAAACCTCTCCAACGTATGTTAATTATGAATAATAATTAGATATTACATATAATTTGGTAGTAAAACAAAGAGTTGCAGTAAAAATGAATGATTTTGAACGCGATTTTCTGTAGCTTGTCAGTGATCTACGGCTCTGTGTAGTAAATGACGCTCCATCTGAAAGCACGTGCTGGAGATTTACTACTAATCACCAGAAGCGGCTTTACTGACGAAATTCGCATGAAAATCGCATCCAATTTTTTGCCCAGCCCTAATTGTAAAACATTATTACAATTAAAAATAGTAACATTGTAATACATTATTCCAATTCATTTCAATTTAAAATAACTGTTTTCTGTTGTAATATATTGCATATACAATATGATTTATTCCTGTGATGCAAAGCTGGATTTTCAGCTATTACTCCAAATCTTCAGTGTCACATGATCCTTCAGAAATCATCTAATATGATGATTTGATACTCAATATATATTTCTTATTTTTGCCAATCTTGAAAACAGTTGTGCTATATTCTTATGGAAACCATGATACATTTCGATGAACAGAAATTTCAAAAGAACATAATTTATTTGTAACATAACTATTTTGTAACATTATAAATGTCTTTACTGCCACTTGCTGAATAAAAGTATTAATTTAATTTTAAAAAATCATACTGACCTCCATGGGAGTCGCTAGGCCATTTTTAGGGGTGCTTTAGCCCACCCAAAATTTAGACTCAGCCCCCCTAAAAATTTTGCGATTAGCTCCATAAACTGTACACGAATTCGTGATCGCCTCAGTCCCCTTTTAATTTCATATGAAAATGCTGGCAGACTTTATACTATATATCTCAACAAGACCAGATGGAACTTCAAAATTATCTAAGCTAACAGAGTGTGTTAAAAATGTAAAAGATTGGATGACCAATAAGTTTATCCTATTAAATTCGGATACGACAGAGATATTACTTATTGGGTCAAAAACAGTACACCGAATCTCTTGTATTACAATTTGCAACTAGACGGATGTACTGTTACTTCCTCTACAGTCAAAAATATGTCTGTTATATTAGATAGCAACTTTTTTGAAAATCATATTTCCCATGTTACAAAAACAGAATTCTTCCAACTTAGAAACATTGCCAAGTTATGAAACATGTAATCTGTTTCTGATGCAGAAAAGCTAGTTCATGCATTCATGACCTCTAGACTGGACTATTGTAATTAGTGGTCAACCAATTTTGTTTTTTTGACAGCCGATGCCGATGCCGATATCTTGGAAAGCAGGGTGGCCGATGGCCGATATAAAGCCATTCTGAATATGACAGTGGGCAAATGGATAAAGTGCAGCATAATTTGAAATCACAAGTTTAATTTGTCAATCGCGCATCTCCAGTGAGGCTGAACTCTCCTCCTGTACGCATTCAATTTGCCAACCGTCACACAGAGCACACGAGATCATGTAGGATACAAATGCACACTTCACAAGATCTCAACTATATTCGACTAAGTTTGCAAGGTTTGTGAAATTAAATGTTCATTAATAGACATTCAAAGATTTGTTAAAATTATTTAAATGTGTATTTGCTGAATGCTGACGGCAAATGAGACACTTTACTAACTTTACTAACACTTTACATTTTACACATTACTAATAATATAAAAGCAATCGTTATAATACTTTTTTGTATACATTTTAATAACTTTGTTAGACAGACTTCAATCCGTATTAGACAGAACTGTTAACGACGACAGCGAACAAGAGGGAGAATGTGAGCACTGTGTGCTCAAGCGCTGCCGTTCTCAGTGCCATCAAAATAAAAGTCCCGCCTCTAACGCATCGGCCAAACAGGAAAAACTTATCGGCCAATGCCGATATTTGAAAAATGCCAAATATCGGCTATATCGGTCGACCACTAATTGTAATGCACTGCTAGGTGGTTGTCCTGCATCTTCAATAAACAAGCTACAGGTCAAGAAAATATGATTATATTACCCCAATTTTACAGTCACTGCACTGGCTACCTATTAAGTTCTGTATCAATTACAAAATATTATGACTTGCGTATAAGGCCCTTAAAGGGTTAGCTCCTGCGTACCTAACTAGTCTTCTACCACGCTACATTCCATCACGCTCCCTAAGGTCGCAAAACTCTGGACTTTTGGTAGTACCTAGGATAGCAAAGTCCACTAAAGGAGGTAGAGCTTTTTCGCATTTGGCTCCCAAACTCTGGAATAGCCTTCCTGATAATGTTCGGGGTTCAGACACACTCTCTCTGTTTAAATCTAGATTAAAGACACATCTCTTTGGCCAAGCATTCAAATAATGCATCTCATAATCTTGTACTGCAGTTATATCTGATCAAATGCACATTATTATTCTTTAGTTTGGGTTAAACAAATCAATTTTGCTTGGTTGGAACAGCAACTACGCTAATTATGTCTCTACTTGTTTCTTTGTTTTTGCCACGGGATTGACATCCTGTGGTAACTAGGATTTACACAAGTTTAAATCTGGATCCAGAACACCTGATAAGAGATAATGCCAACCCCTCAGAGGACCTCAGATGATGCCAACCCTGAAACAACATACATAACTACCAAATTTTGCTATAAGTTTGATTGCATCATATAATAATTGCTGTTAATAGTGTTCATCGTCTTTAATTGATTTTTCCGTACATTTCTGCCATATGTACATTAACTGACAGTCATCACTGCTACTACTAAATATTGTAGAAACTTCATTTGCTGTAAAGTTGCTACAATTTGTATCGTGAAAAGCACTATACAAATAAACTTGAATTGAATAAGCTTGAATTATTTTTTTATTATTATACCTTCATTGGAGGCTGAGCCCCCCTAAAATGAAAATCCTAGAATCGCCCGTGCTGACCTCAGACATTTGCATATGAGATTAAAGACAAATATTTAACGTAATACAACTAGTACATATAATTAAGGCAAATTTGCCACATGATATAGTTGATCACATGAACTATGGACATCTTCCAACTTTGACTATAAGTGTATAAATAGTTTGTCTTCATTTTGAAAAGTAAATCTGTTGTTTC
>NW_015655715.1:1307700-1318284 GCF_001515625.1 Sinocyclocheilus rhinocerous | reverse complement strand
GGGGGGGGGTGGAAACATTTTGCCTGAAAAAATGTCCTTGTGTTTTAATTCTTTAAAACATCACTTGTTTTGATATTTTGTCACATAATGCAAGACATTCATACACTTTAAAAATGGCTTAAGTGTGAGAATGCATTCAGGCATAAACAAGTATTTTCAAATATTAGGACAAAACAACACAACGTGCACAGCAGGCTGTTCATGACGTATGCACATTTGTCTCAAGGATGCAGAAAACATGTTAGTTATATAACTGTTGTGTAACAAAGTTGCATAAAAAACTGTGGGCATCTTCACTTGATACTCGAAAATTGGAGTGTGCAGTAAAGACTTTTACTCTCAGATGAAGGTCAATGAGCAAAAGTACATTTGTACATTCTTTGTTGGTCAATGAAAAGCATCATCCCACGTGAATGACCTTTCCCTGGAGGTTTGTTCACTTAAATCCAATTATGCTCCAATACATGTCATCTCCTCAATCTGTCACTTTTATTTAGCCTGCAGCACATCCACCGCGGCTCCTGTGACCACATTCAACGTTACATTTGACCTCCCTGAAAGCTCTACATGAGAGAGTGCTGTAAGATGGCTGACCAGCCTTACTCTCATGGTTTCAATTAGGCCCCCTGGGCACCCACTGACTGATGTGTGTAATGGCCTTGGATATGGGTGGCCATAGCGAGGGCAACTTTAAGACGATGTGTAAAGCCTGTGTAATTTACCACACTCAGGAGTTACACTCGCACCACGGAGCATAAATCAACAAGCCTTGGCTCCTCGAGCACACAACCTCTATCATTTGGAGCTAAAGAGCGTCATACCATCTGCCGCCAGCAGGCGGAACACTGACGTCATGTGCTTGCAGCTGCTTTTGATGGTTAAATCCCCAGCAGAAGCATGAGACTGAGAAGACTAATGAATATCTCAGGCACAAAACATTGTTTCAGAGCTTACTGGAGACATACGGATTAACACACAAGGAAGAAATCAACCAAGCATGAGAGACACTAACAGAATGGCAGTATAATCGGTTTTGGAAATAGTGAAAAAGACAATCATATGATCATAAGGTGAGAACCTAAGACCTATAAGTCAGTAACACTTCATAAAAGCATTAAACAATGCTTAAAGAGATGGTTTGCTCAAAAATAAAATTCTGTCATCACTTACTTAACCTCATGTCTTTTCAAACCTACTGTATATGACTTACGATCTTCTGTGGAACACAAAAGAAGGTCACCTTAAGAAAGCCCAAGGGTTCTTCTTCTTCTTCTTCATCAATTAACGTCAATTTACTTTTTATTATATGGAAAAAAAAAAAAAAACAGTTGAAACAATAGTCTTCAAAATACCTTTATTTATGATCAACCGTAGAAAGTCAGTCATACAGTTTTGAACTGTTGCTTTAACTTGTCAGTATACCATATGCATTAGATTCATGCCATTTCGGAATGTACAATAACTAAAGGTCTGTTTTGGGAGACCAGGGTTTCATTGTTTTTTTTATAATGGATAATTGGGTTATTAGATTTTTGCATAGGCACATATTTTAAGTCTTGGTTACAAAATGTAAAAAAATATATATATTTATGAAAGATAAAACATTTCAGGAAAAAAATCTATATAAAAGTCAAGATAAAAAGAAAATATTAAACCATTATTTTTGCCAACACAATTTATGCTATAAAAAACAATAAATCATAATTTAATATTTAATAAAATAATGAAATACAATATGAATTAATATACACATATTATCTAATAAAATAATGCATATTGCATAATGATAATTAATTAATTAATTAAATAATTAATTAATTTAATAAACTGTAGAAAATTACAACAAATTAATCCCATGACAACTTGACATTCATTCATAATGACAGTCATTATGAAGCGTTTCTAATACCAGAAAGTCTCTCTCCATAAGGTTACGTGATTTGAAGGCTCTAAGAAGTGGTATTTTGTGAGACTGAAGAGGGTTGTTTTTTGACGGTTACAGTAAGTGTAGCAGGCGTTGTTTCTGGCCCAGGGCTTACCTGAGGCAGAGGGCATGGCCATAGGGATGCAGGGTCTTCCCTGCCCCATGGCGGGGGCAGAGAGCAACATTTTCGCTAAGGAGGCAGAGATGGGCTGAACCAGCAATGATGTCAAGTTGTGGCGACTGTCTCTTCCAGCTGTGAACAGAAACAGAAGAGAACACTGAAAAGAAACTGTATTTTCTTATTTTAGAAAGGCTTTTACACAGCTACATCAAAAAGAAAACAATAATAACATCCTTCCATGTTTCACCCTCAGCAAGCCATTTGCATTGATCATGACTTTGTGAGCATTTAGAGCATGTCATGGGGCTCTTAACGCCACACATGAGCAAACCAATCACCCAATCAAAGAGCTTTTCTATTGGTTAAGACCTCCACTGAGTCTTCTCACACATCTTCATCTAGGAGGGCAGATGAACGGCATTAGTCTGTTACGTGCTGCATAAATATAGTTGCAGTGGGGCCAGGCGAAGATGCGTTTAGTGATGTGAGGTGAGCGAGAAGGGGCGGGCGAGGATGTTCGTAATGTGCTGTAAATCTGACAGAAAAGAGAAAGGAGCGCTGAGAGGAACCTGCACAGCCAGGCAGGGACGTATCAAAACCTTTCCTCACCGCTGATTGCAGCTCACGAGTGGCAAACTAATAGGCCCGGAGATTTTAAGTTTGAAGAAACAGTTACTAGCAGGCCAATGGGGATTTATATGGACGAAATGCTCCATTGATTCAGCCTCATTAAAACAGAGAAAAAGTTAAGCCTAATCCTGCTTTAGGAGCAAATTTATTTAGGAGTTTCAATTTTCCAGCAGCGTTTCTGCACCGGTGGGATGGGGTACAGTCATCCACGAATTACAATCAGTAGACGTTTCTGTTCCACAACACTCTATTACCTTCCACAGATAAATGTATTCACAGGCCGCAATTATTTTACAGTGGTTATGCAGGAATGAACGCAGATGAAGGTCCCCTTGAAATTAGTTTAATATTTTATTGGTCATTGTGGGATACAGGAAGTGATTATTGGGTTTTGAGTGGGGTTTTTAAAGTAACGCTGTACTGTATGTGTAATTATCTGCCCAAAGGTCACAGGGGTCAAAGTTGTGTTTAGAGAGAGGAGATTATCTCAACTAATTAACTTTCTAAATATGATTTAATGTAAATAAATGTGTTTGTAACTCAAACATCTATCTATCTATCTATCTATCTATCTATCTAATTCTTCATCCTGTTTTCTACCTCAATTTAAATGCAATCAACTGAATTAGACCTTAAAGATCATATAACCCCCCGTTTCAGCACTGGTTAGTTCTCACCAGAGCTTTGAAAAATGCTACAAAAGTGGACGTGGTATGCTGTGGAGTGGAGGGGGAAGAGGGAACACAGACAACGTGACAGCATCTTCAGATTCAGACGGTTTCATTTCACTCCCATTGAGTTAAAAACATCAACGCTTCCCACAAATGCACACTGCAATTCACCATTACATGCAACAAGATGAACATCTTTTTCTACATGGTTTTGTAAGCTCACCGTACATTTCACATATACCCCATGACCGCTATAATTTAAAGCACAAATACATGCACAGCCATTTATGTGTGTACTCTGCATTCAAAACATATATGAACACGCAGTTGGATCTTTAATCATTTTTAAGGCTTATTTTGCAGTGTTTATATAAGCCGTTTGATTGGTTTATATCAAGGAGCTGTAAAGACCGGTTATGCTCATGAAGTGAACGAGTCGCGCTTGACTCAGGGTATGTGGATGTGAATTTATGCCACATGAATACTTATGAGACACCGATGCTTCATCAAAGTACTATAGTCATTTGCCACGTCACTAATTGTGACGTTAGCATGATGTAGATCAGGGGTCTTCAAATAAAATTGCTTGAGGTCCAGTAAAGAACCCTCCTCACCAGCCGCGGTCCGGACAATTATATACCTAAAAACATGAATTGATGGGTTTTGCCAGACCAGGGTATCTGCAGGATACTTAAGCTTAAATTTAAGACTTTAAGGCCTGGTTTCACAAACGGGGCTTAGCTTAAGCCAGGACAAGGCTTTAGTTAAATTAAGATATTTAAGCAACTTTTACAAAAATGCCTTAGAAGAAAACATTACAGGTGTGCATCTTGACACAAAACAATGACACTGACATATTTTAAGATATGTCAGAGCAATATATTTTCAGTTGAGACAGCTCAAACATGCATTTTAGTCTGGGACTAGCTTAAGCCTTGTCTGTGAAACCGGGGGTATGACCTTTTTTTAAGACCTGCAAAAATAAAATTGAAATGCCTGTAAAAATCCTGGCTTACAGTTCAGACACAGGTTTTCACAAATCAAAAAGTTTTATAAAATGATAAACTTCACATTTTAGCCTTTAAACCATATTTTAAGAAAATGGAGTCAAAAGTATATAAATATATTTTACTTCTTAATTGTTTAGATTTTATAATGCATTACCTTCTTGTCCATCCACTAGTTCACATTTACAACTCTGTGTGTTTGCTGCATAAAAACATGGGTTGATTTTCACATTGGTCTGAACAAAAACAGCAGACGAGATGCAAATTAATTCTCTGCCAGCAGGAGGCGCTTTGGCAGAAATAAAGCTGTTTCCCCGGTAACGGCAGAACACAAAGCAGCACAGCAGGTGACTTTGAAATGTGCAGCGCTCATGTTTATTCACTGAAATCAGCCTTTTGAAGTTTACGCGTCACATTAAGCTATATCACAATTCTTGTCTTTCCATCCCCAAATTTAAGACCTCCTGAAATCATAAGACTTTCTTGTACCATTTAAGACTTGTTATGGCCTTATATTTGATACAACTAAATTTAAGACTTTTTAAGGGCCCGTCAACTTTCATAATTTTTGAGAATGCCAATGTTTTTCACTCACTGAAAGTTTCATCTGTCTGCGCACCGCTCTCTGCTTTCTTCACTGCACGCATGACTGCACGTCTGAACATAGCAACAGTTAACTGTAGTAGAAAAGTGCACAATGATAGTGGTGTTCAGTGCAGAACTGATGTTGTTGTGCAAAATATCCAGACCCACCTGAACCCGATGTCAGCTGTAGAGTGAACTGAATAAAATGGAGGTTTTGAGAGACAAAAAACTGAGAAATATTCAGTTCAATACTTTAGGGACATGTCTAGGGCACTCACTGATGTACCCCCTAATTTTTTTTTTTTTTTTTACCAACCTAAAATAGTACTTTCATCCGTCTAGATAAATAAAACAAACAAGGTTATGGTCAATAGCTTTCATCCTTTCATGTTAGTTCTATCTGCAGCTCAGCTAAAAATGAACAAAAACAAGTTTAAAAGTACAAGATGCCCTCAAAACCCATTAGGTCGTGCTCCAGCTGGAGATATTACAGCGCTGGAAATAAAGTAGCCCTGACCTTGATGAACTCAAAGAGAGTGTGCACTCGCTATTTCAGCCTGTAGATACTGCACAGTCCACACTACTGGGGTGCATGAGAGGAACGTTTAATACTTCACATAAGCTAACATGCTAGTCTCTCAGTAAGAATGATTCACGGTGCCAGTGAAATATGTGCACAATCTCCCCTCCATCTCCAGAGGACAGATGCCATAGTGTTCTGCATGCAGAAGTTCTGAGGGGGCAGTGTGTCTTTTTCATCTTCCTGTGGTGGTGATATCTATTTGTTTTACTGTGTCTAGCAGAGTCCCTCATTATTTGTAGATTCTTCCATAGTTTATGCCGTTCTAGTTTGGAATGAACCTAATGCTGATAAAGACACATTACAACACTTGCTCACCAGTGGATCTTCTGCAGTGAATGGGTGCCTTCAGAATGAGAGTCCAAACAGCTGATAAAAACATCACAATAATCCACAAGTAATCCACATGATTCCAGTCCATCAGTTAACACTGTGTGTTTGTAATGAATCCATCATTAATATGTTTTTCATTTCAAATGAGTCCTCTATCCATATAATGTCTCAATCAGGAGAGAAATATGCACAGGTCAGGCACTGTTTACAAAAGAAAACAGTCCAGTTCTAACAGTTATAAACCGATATATATTAATGGATGTTGATGTGAGAGGACAACAGGGGATGGTCTTTTTAACTGGTGGAAGCATTATTATGGATTATGGAAAATTATGGTTATTATGGATCATGGTATTTTGGCCAAATTTAAAACGCCTTGATGGATTTGTTTACAAACACACAACTGGATGATGGACTGGAATCGTGTAGATTACTTGTGGATTATAATGAAGTTTTATTATCAGCAGTTTGAACTCTCATTCAGACGGCACCCATTCACAGAGCATCCACTGCTGTAATGCTAAATTTCTCCCAATCTGTTCCAATGAAGAAGCAAACTAATCTACATCTTGCATAGCCTGAGGGTACATTTTTAGCAAATTTTCATTTTGTGGGTGACCTATTTCTTTAATACTAATAGTACATCACATTTCAGCATCCACTTACTGTAAAATGCAGGGCTCTTAAAAAAAAAAAAGAAAAAAAGAAAGTTCTATATTTATTTTCCCTGATGATATAAAACTCTAAAATACACATGCACAGTGACTTACTGTCCCTTTCCAACATTTTGACATGCTGTACTGTACTTCACTTTATCTTTCAAGCAATGTCACTGCTTCATTTCAATCAGCACAAACGAAGCTCCCTTATTCCACACAGGATTACTCACCTGAGCTCCATGTGAACTTTGTGCATTACACAGATTCATATTACAAGTCAATTAGATACGCCATGCCTGATGCCATAGATGCCTCCCTGCTGATGCAGCGGGTTGTGCGTGTGTGATTTCGGTGTGTTTGATTTTTATTTAGGTAAGCAAGATTAATTTAGACAAAGATGAACTAATAGCATTATGATGAAAGTAGAAGTCAGGGTAGTGCTAACTCACACTTGTACTTCACTATACATTACAAACACCAGCATTTTCAGGACAAAAACACAAAAAAAAACACTGAAGATGATCCAAAATAACTGTGAGAACATCCTTTTTTTTTTGAGCAAACAAGCCTCCCAGGAAGAGTTATTTGCTGAAGTACGATTACCCACAGGGCTTAGACTGATTCCCTCCACACAGAGAAGCTCATGAGATATATATTACACGCCTGCGGTGGGGCCATATGTGCAGTGTTCAGATTACAAACACTCCAGTAGTTCACATACAAATTTACTCATTCAGTCCCGATGTGTTACAAATCAAATCTGTGAGAATGACAAGCTCATGTTGATAAAAAACAGGGGTTGCTTTTATCCCGAAGGGTGAAGAGTAAGAACTTCAAAATATCATATTAACATACTATTGGAACTACACTTTATAGAAGTTCAGTATGCAGTACACAGTGCATGTGCATTTATTTACTATACGCAAAAAAAAGTTGCAAGAAAAGCAAATTTTGCTATGTGGCTGTTTGCTGAGATTTTTTAAAGAAAAATTATGTAGCAGATACATATGCAGTCCCGCAATATTTTGTTTACAATACAGTCTTTCTGTTTGTTCTGTGAGTCATTTTTTTTTAAAGATATGACATGGAGACACGGATTTACATGCAAATTGAATTTCAAAAAAGCAGGTCATTCATTTCCATAAGAACAATGGCAGCAGTTTTCATGCAGAGATCTCACTCATCTCTCTTGACTTCAAGTGATTGTACAGACTTGCATACATCCTTTCAAGTCTTTCATGTGCTAAATTTGTTGTTTGTGGTTCTAAACAGCTTCTTGCAGTGACTACAGCAACTTGACACTTAAAACTAAAAAATACAGTACTATACGATCATGGGCAACATTACATTGTATAATGCCTTCCTGGAAAATGATTGACGCATTAAGTATGGTTTAATGGAGATACTTCTAATGAATTAACATCCCCTTTTTGCTTTAGTCTTGAATATATTTTCTTTTTGAGAAGATGAAAAGCTATTTTATGATAATTAGGGTGACCATACGTGCCATTTTCCCAGGACGCGTCCTGGCCAGGATTTGTTTTGGCTTTGTTTTCCTGTTTTCATGCTTGCTGAAGGTAATGATCGAAAAGTAGTTTGACCAATAACATGCAAGCATTGTACATAATGGACCAATCATGGCATGTGAGAAGGTGGGATCTACGGTCAAAGCGATGCAATTACGCGTACATATTAGGTGTGTTCGACTTAAAAGCAGTGCGGCTCAGACCGATCAGTGTTTGACATCAAAGTACCTCGAGAGCGTTTCGAAAGCATAACCGTCTGTATGGTACGTTGATGTCATACACCGATCGGTCTGCACACGCAAACAAAGCCAAAACCTAGATATTTTAGGCAATATAGAAATCCTGGCCAGGACGCATCCTGGGAAAATGGCACGTATGGTCACCCTATGATAATGAAAGAAGCTTGAGCTACTTGTGGCATAATCAATAATGTTTGAATATATTACAAAAACCGCTGCATAATTACAATAGCCTGTATGTTAGTCAAACATTATGTTAAAGACATGGAATAAATTACATTTTAAAATATACTGAAATAGAAAACAGTTATTTTAAATTATCATAATATTTCACACAATATTGCAGTTTTTACCGTATTTATTATCAAATAAATGCAGCCTTGCTGTACATAAGAGATTTCTTTTAAAAACAAAAAAATCTTAACAACCCCAAACTTCTCAACAATAGTGTATATGAGAGATGTGTCTTTGACTTTTTTAATAAAAACCAATGGAAACTCACTTTCTTCTCCTCAGGGGAGTCAGTCCATCTTAAAAAGAGGCAGAGAGGAGAAATAATGCATGTATCACTGTTCAGTAGTTTTGAATTCAAGGTGCTGATATGAGAATGGGTGACTGGTTAAACGAAAATAAAAAAGAGAAAAGGACAGAGTTAAGAAGCAGAGTCATCTGTAAAAGAGACGCAGAGATCAGCTCCAATGATCAAATCTTTGAAATGATCTAAGACAGAAGCTGAGAAGCTAATACTAGTCTTAAATGTATAAGACTGATGTCAAAATTGCATGTAGAAACTGCATTGTGAGGGGTCAGTAAAAAATAAATAAATAAATAAATAATTCCAAAGAGGTGGAAAAGGCAAGAGAAATGTTAACTATAAATATACTTAAGCCTATTCAAACTACTGAAAGTACTGATAAAAAGTAAAAACAAAATTGACCTATTTTGAGTGTGTTGTGTATTTTGGGGGTATTGCACTGCAACATGCTAATTCTATAAGGCTCAATTGTGAATCAAATTTCTTCCACTTCCTGTGGTTAGGAAGATGCTGCCATAGAATTAGTTCCCTACATGTAGGCATTAAGCAACAAGGTAGCTCAATAGATTTGGACAATACAGCTACTGAAAGGGACAAGACGTACAGATGCAGATTCGTGTCAGTGTACTTTATTCTGTTTCTAAGAACAGTCAGTACTTCTCAGTTCAACACATAGTAAAAACTGTCCTTGAGAAAGTGAAAAATAGAAAGAGGAAGAGTGTGTATGTGAGATGTGTGCCACACACTACATCTCATTAGGCACATGACACACGCCACTGTGTCTCCACCCTCCTTTAACAACCATGCACAAATGAACAGAAGTGCCTCTGACTTAACAGTGATCAAAGAAAAGTGAAGTATACTGCATTTAAATGAACATGAAGAATTACTGAGCCCTAGACAGGCCTCAGGATTAAAAAACAAGACAAAACAAAACAAATGATAAATAGTCATGTTAGGGCAATATTTGTAATATACAGTATATAAGTGCTTTTTTTTCTAATTCAATGAAACACAAAACGAAACAATGAGTCCAAAAGGGCACACGTCACACCTCTCTTTATCTCCCTGCATTGGCTACCAGTTGCGGCTCACATCAAGTTCAAGACACTGATGCTCAGTTACAGATCAGCCATGGCAGGGACGCTAAACATTCTTGCAAACTGTCTAAACTGAATTATACATGTCATGCAGGCATTCACATGAGGAGTTTAGCAGCAAATTAGTCATTAAAAAGAACACATTTTATTTTTGAACATGACAAATTTACCGAGGTCCGGACCTCGGTGGCCTCATAGCTGGTTACGTTGTAATATACAGTATATAAGTGCTTTTTTTTCTAATTCAATGAAACACAAAACGAAACAATGAGTCCAAAAGGGCACACGTCACACCTCTCTTTATCTCCCTGCATTGGCTACCAGTTGCGGCTCACATCAAGTTCAAGACACTGATGCTCAGTTACAGATCAGCCATGGGTTCCGCACCCTCCTACTTCAACTCGCTCTTACGAGTCTACATCCCAACCAGAAGCCTGAGGTCGGTAAATAATCATTCAGAATGTTGAATCCCTGACAATATTCAAGAGACAAAAAAAATCATCTCTTCCTTAAAAACTGAATTAAAAGTTAAAGGGGTCATATGATGCGATTTCAATTTTTCCTTTCTCTTTGGAGTGTTAGAAGCTCTTGGTGCATAAAGAAGATCTGTAAAGTTGCAAAGACTAAAGTCTCAAATCCAAAGAGATATTCTTTATAAAAGTTAAGAGTCAACC
>NW_015655715.1:1298570-1307139 GCF_001515625.1 Sinocyclocheilus rhinocerous | reverse complement strand
AATAAAAGGACAAGACAAGACAAGACAAGACAAGACAAGACAAGACAAGACAAGATAAGATAAGATAAGATAAGATAAGATACTGAATGATAAGCAATCATGTTAGGACAAAAAGTTTTTTTTTTGTCTTTGTTTTTCAGTGAAATGATGTGGCCCCTAACATAAATATTTTTGGTCTTGTGTGGGATCCCTTAACTCTTAACATACCCCTTTAAAAAAAAAAAAAAAAAAAGCTTTCTATGCTTTCACTTTTCCTTAATCCCTCACTTAACAATGTCTGAAACTTTGTATTATGCTTTGTATAAAAAAAGTCTACTAAATGAATTTTCAATAAAACTGTTGTTTTGATCAGAGTTCAGACAAATGCGAAAGTCCACCCATGTTTTTACACTGCAAACACGTAGAGCTTTAAATGTGAACTGGTGGATCGATAAGAAGACAATGCATTATAAAAATCGAAACAGTATAGGGGTGTGCAATATGTATAGTCTGCAATAATATCGTAAATTGTTGTTTTAACGATGTGCGATTTGATATTATCGAGTACATCACGAAAAGCAAACAAAACACACCTACAGACTGCATGCATACATTAGGTGATGAAGTCTAGTACGTTAACATAGGTTAAACTAGTGGGCATATGCTTTTAGAGTGAGTTCTTTCACTGCATGAATCAGTCTATTAAAATGTATTTAAAATGATCACATCATTCAAGATATGGGGCAGAAAATTTATATATTTATATCATTTCATATAGTTAATATAACACAAAGAGTGCCATTTATTTTCTCCAAAAGACAGCATGATTACAAATGTGATATTGATTTTATACAACAGTTTAATAAAGTTTAAATAAGTTAATATAAAGAGACTTACGTTTTAGACACCACAGCACTGTTTCGCGTCTCTGAGCAACATGATGGTGTTTCGTTCCTGAATGAATCAACCGTTTAAATGATTCGGTTCAATCGCAATGACTCACTATTAACAGTGACTTGCTTGAATGAATCAACCGTTTGAATGATTCGGTTAAATCGCAAATGACTCACTATTAACAGTGACTTGCTGCCACCTACTGGTGGTTTTAATTTCACATTTAAGGTACCTTTTCTTTTTTTTTAATAATTAAAACATCAGTTTTGAATGTTTTATGTTTAACATATCAAAACATTATTTAGCTATGCATTTGTAACTGCAGGTTAAAGTATTCCATGTCCATCAGAGCTGCATTAAACAGTGTGTAAATGCCACTTCAGATGCAGCTTCTGTGTTTCCTCTGCTAACTTTCTGTTTTTGTGAAAACTTGTATCTGAACTGTAAATTATGTTTTTTACAGTAATTCTACAGTTTCTTATGGTATGGTATAGACATTGCCCTACCCCGCTCATATGGTATTCATTTTATTTGTGCAGGTCTTAAAAAAGGTCTTAAAAAGTCTTAAATTTGAGCTTAAAAATCCTGCAGGAACCCTGTAACATCAATGCTCATTTCCATTTCTCACAGATGGCAGTTTAAGTGTCGAAGACAACCTTATGTTATTTGCATGTTTGCTGTGCACATGGGTTTGTGAGTGACGTCTGGATTTATGCAACTCAAAACAATCCTTGATATTCAGCTCCACAGCTGATAAAGAAAGTTGGAACCAGCAAATACTACAACATTCTTCACTGAATAAACCTGTTATGAGGTGATATTGGTTTCAACTCCCTGGACTCCCTGCTCATCACATTCCCAAAGGAAATAGTCGATCTGACACAACAATACATTATGGAATAATGCCGTGTTTCAAAATAACCACAAACCTTCTGTGGCTGAAACCAAGTTTCATTTGTTAGATGAATGTGTGTGAGTGTATTTTTACATGCTGCTTTACATTTAAATGGCTGGTTAGCATTCACTATAGAGCAGTTCACAGTGCACTTTTAGAGTTCCTCTGAAACCCTCCACCTCCCCAGCTGCACATGTATACATCTGCTACGGGTTATTATATATGCTATTTGTGCAGCAGCAGTATGTCTTAAATACTCACAGCACCGTATCTGTGTATGTATTGGCAGTAGCAAGTTCCTGTACTTGCTATTTAAAATGGAAATATTTTCTAACTATGTAAAAGTCTTTATTGTCAATTTAATGCATCCTTTTTATTGTCAATTTAATGCAATTTAATATAATGCATCCCCACAGCTGATAAAGAAAGTTGGAACCAGCAAATACTACAACATTCTTCACTGAATAAACCTGTTATGAGGTGATATTGGTTTCAACTCCCTGGACTCCCTGCTCATCACATTCCCAAAGGAAATAGTCGATCTGACACAACAATACATTATGGAATAATGCCGTGTTTCAAAATAACCACAAACCTTCTGTGGCTGAAACCAAGTTTCATTTGTTAGATGAATGTGTGTGAGTGTATTTTTACAGATCATCCTTCAGATCTTTCTACTGTTACAAAATCACACTCTAGATATGACCAAACCAATATATCTTCTGTTATCCATTAGGCAGTATTCAGTGAATGTGTATAGCTCCATTGCTCTGCATCAGATGAAAAATTCACAGACGGCATCATAGCAGATGCAAATGATACAAGTTCTCAACAGTAACCCACCACAGATGTGTGGGCCAAAAATGGATGAGGGCTCCTGGTCCTCACTGTGGTATCTGGGGTTTTAAAAATGACACTACTTTCTTAATTGACCTTTATTATGTTTTTATGATTAGTTGATGGAGTATCAGCAGACCTGGGGAATGGCAAATTCTCATTTAATGATGATTAGGATTTAATGACAGCCTAATAACTTATTTAATGCAATTTAATATAATGCATCCTTGCTGAATAAAAACGTTAATTTATATATAAAAAAAATCTTAATGGCCTCAAACTTTTGAATGGTAGTGTATATAACCTACCTAAAATCATGTCCACATTGCTTGCTATTGATAATATATATAAAAAAATGTATGCATAATAAATATAAAAACATATAAAAAACTGTTTATAATAGTTATAACACATATAATAGCAATAACAAATGACATTGCATAGCACAGTTATCACATCATGTCATGCATACTTCCCATATGCTTGTACATGTTTATGGATATAGACTCTAATGTCTATAATGCTGGTAAATACAGCTTATCTTGAGGGGCAAAAAACTGTTGCAGTTTGAACTAAAAGCATGTTTTTAGGCCACAGGACATCAGAGCAGAAGGTAAATCTCACACCAATGTTGTTAAAACACACTCTCTCCCTCTCCTTCATGCAAACACACACACACACATTCCTGCTCAGAGCGAGCACACTGGCTTCTTCATTACTGCCCATTTGTGAGGTGGAGGTATGTGTAAATTCTGCTTCTGGCTAAAGCCATAATCGCCACACACTCAGCATGCTAAGAGAGGAATGGATTCAGAGCCAGAAGGCTTGAAGAGAGGCACAACTGCAAATTCTTGTCTGTTAAAATTATTCCCTATTTGCAGAGGCTAAACTGTGGCCAAGTCTCTCAGGATATATGGCACGGACCGGGCCATGCAGGGGAGGTTCATGAGTGAGAGGGGGCTCGACAGCAGCAGCACTGGACAAAAAGTAAATAACATTAGGACTACGTGCTTCTAGAAATACTGGGCCGATTTTTGTAGTACACTAAAGCAGAGAAACAAGAAGGTCTTTCTCACAGATGTATAACACTTAAGCAGTGTTCATCAATCTTTCAGACCATGGATATATTTCTGTATTCTGATTAGCCAGAGGCAAATTTAACTATCTATCTATAATGAGATGACAGACAGACAGACAGACAGACAGACAGATAGATAGATAGATAGATAGATAGATAGATAGATAGATAGATAGATAAACATTCAAGGAGTAATAGAGGTCAGATAGTTTATTAATAATTTTATTATTAATCATCAATAGACTGTCATCTCACAGATATGAAAAACTATTTGATGTGTTTGTAACTGTGAGAACAAATAAAACAATTATTTGGTGGTACCTGATTCGCTGCTATCTGTATTACTTTTGGACAAACTGAAATTCTCATTACTAAGTAACACACACTTATGTAGGTTTCATATTAAAACTACTACTAATAAAATACTGACATGTTTAACATCAAGTAGTGTATGTAAAAGGGGTTAATAATGATATTAACCCATGCTTTTGTTGAAACTGGCTTTATGCTTTTTATGTTAAACTAACCCAAATTTTGCATATTTACAAATATTAATTCTAATTTTAAAATGTGTCTTTTTTTATCTTTTTTTTTGTATTCCTCTCATCTCTCTCACAAACTCTTAACTAATCCAAACCCATAGGCACTTACAATAATAAAGGCATTTACTTTGACAACTTGAACAAACAAACAAACAAACAAATAAATAAATAAAAGAAATAAAGCACAAAAGCAAGAAAGAACACACAAAAGAAAGCAAAAAGGAAGGAAAAAAAGAAAAAAGAACAAATAATTCAATAATGTTCTCTCATTCTCCTCACTCATTTCACTGCTTAAAAGCTTGTGTACTAATCTAGTTTATACTTTAAACTGTACTACAAATATTGTTGGCTCTCATGTTTTATACCTGAGATCTCTCTGACCACATGTATACATAATGTAACATTTGTAGTATTAATGTAACAACATGTATTTTTTAAGCATGGTTAAATTCTGCTTATAACCAGTTCTTAGTAAAAGTGTGTTTTTAACCTAGTTAAAAGGGTTCTCCCAAAGTCCAAAAATAACATTAGAGATATTTTTCTCTCATTACCAAAATGTCTTGTGTACCCCTACAGCATATCTGCAGCATTAGAGGATCTGGCTTCGTGTAATGCCCTGGGTGTGTGTTAAACACAGCTCTTTGTATTTCATCACGTTCCTTTCTTGATTCAATAAAGGCAAAACTACAGCCATCTGACAGGGGCCACATTTCTGGCACAGTGGGGATCCGAGCAAAAGGACGAACTAAGCAGCCCACCCACCCTCTGCAGATGAGATAAGATGGTCCTAGACGGTCCTAGCCAGCCCAGGCAGGGGGCAGCTCTGACCTTCTGAAAGAGATGACAGGAAGCTTATGGCCTGCAGTGCTGCTGCCTGCCCATCCTCCATCAAAAACACATCTAAACCTCCAAAATGTCATTATCATATTCCCAAATGCTGTAAGCGACAGTCTTTTATTTCAGTAGAAATCCTACAAAAAAAGTTATCATGATACGTTGAAAATTTCACGACTTTCACATTTCGCAAGAGTAAAATATATAATAAATAGACTCAAAAATGCATTACATCGGCAATGACGGGAGGACATGCGGTTCAACATAAGACTGACATATTAATCACGCCAAATGGACAGAAGTGCCGCTATTGAGAAAATGTAGACGGCACGGCAGAGTAATTTCCTCAACTCAAGGCCCTTGTGCACTTTGACAACGGCACTATCGCGCTCACACAAAGAGCTGAAGAAGAAGAAGCAACATTTCCATAATGTTATTGACCAAGTGCCACATTTCTGTGTAGAGTGCAATGCACCCTCTGTTTTATTTGCATGTCTATTAGCTGGAATACCAATCATATGATAGCGATGGAAGAAAAGGTAATTTTCAGCCTGAGTGCATTCCAAATGCTCACTGGTTTAAGGGCAGAAAGTAAAGAGAACACATGAGGATCAGCTCTGAGAAGCGGGAAAGGGCGGCACTGCGGTAAAGCATTCCTTTAATGAACTCTGCCTTAAAAAGTGCCTAGAGCCCAAGTAATCAAGCTACTCATCAAGTAAACGAACCACCACTTGAAGTATAATTACGATGCAAAAAGTTCTTGAAATGTAATCATACGTTGCAGCGCTTTATTCTCATTCTGTTGTGATGCTCTGTCTTTTTTGCAAAAAAAAAAAGAACCTGAGTGTACTAATGGATGGAAATGATAAAAAGCAGTATGAGTTAAGTTAAGGACCGAGCAACTGTAACATGAAGTTGCAAACTGTAACTTTAGTGAATTAAAAAAAATCGAATTATGTCAACAAAGAGCATAAAAATTCCAAACAAATCAGCAACATTTTCATGGCACAAACTCAGCTCTGACACTTCCGTAAAAAGTTTTGTGACTGTTCAGGTTTGCAAACTATACCACTGGTCAAAGCATTCATTAATAAGGGTTTTTCAACCTGGAGCTATATTACATACAGTATAAATATAATCAGATATAAATGTGCCTAAATGTGTCTTGGTGAGTAACATAACCTACTTTTTAAAAAGTTTGGGTTCTATAACATTTAAATGTTTTTCAAATAAGTCTTTGAATTCATTTTAATAAAATAATTGTAATAGTCTGTGATGGCAAAGCTGAATTATTATTTTTAAGGTTTATCTGATGAATAGAAAAAAACAGCATTTATTTACAATAAAAATATTTTGGAACATTATACATGTCTTCACTTTTTGATCAATTTAATGCATCCTTGCCGAATACAAATGTTAATTTCTTTGAATAAAATATTATAATCCTGAAACTTTAGAATAATTAAAAAACTACTTGTATTTATACTACTGAAAGTGTATGCTGGTGGTCTGCTCGGCAGACGTGTTCCACACAAGCGCAGTAGATCAGCTTGAACAGTAAAAACAGAAACAGTAACATGGCGACGTCCATGCAGATTTTTATGTCACGCGGACCCTAGCGGACTCTCACGCACTCGTGCACACGAAAAGTATAACAGAGGCTTAAGTGGCAAGAAGTGAGTCTTGAGTGAATAAATCATTCAATCATTCAATCAAACCGAATGGTTCAAAAACACAGATTCATCCAGGGCACAAATAGACATTTTATGCTGTCTCTTTGAGTAACCTTGTCAGTTTCTATTCAAACAGATCAGTTGCTATCTGTGTAGGACAGTTTTTTTTTTTTGAAGAGAAAAAAAAAATGAAAAGTGAGAAAAAGAGAGAATGAAAAGAGAAAGAAAGAGGGCGTAAGACAGAGATACCCACAGGAGAAGTCAGACAGAGGGGGCCCATTGTGATGGTTTTGAGTGACATTGCACAGAGGACGTTTCTCTTCCTAACAGCAGTGGTAAGCATTTGTTCATTAAAGACTCCTGCATGGGTCCCATAGCTGTGGCGTATTTAAATAAATATGCAAATGACTACATTTCTATTCAAAGGCTTCTTTTCACTTCAACAAGGTTTCTAAATAACCCACGGGACACAATTCGTTCCATGTGAATAAAACCACCTGTCAGCAACTTGAAATTAACACGTAAAAATTATTTGAAGTTTCCCACAAATTTCACATATCTCTCCCTCAGATATGTGCCCGGCTTTAAAGGTTAACAAAATTATGTAATCAAAAAAGGAAAAAGCAATGAGCCCGCAGAGCAGAAGTCTAATAAAGAAAGCGATGCTTTTCTATGCCAGCGCTCCGTTTATGTCCTCCAGCACCTTATTGACTCATTTCCCAACCAGGAGGATGGGAGAATTTATCCAAAATAAACAAAATAAATAAGATAGAGTCACGGCTCAATAAAACCGCACAACACGTGTTCTCCAGAGGCCGCAATTCAGCTACACAAAGCATTTCCTCTGATTGAATCAATGCGCTTGACTTTCTCTTTTGGTATTAGAGACAAATGCTTCCACGTGAGCCTTAAAGGCATCATGTTATTTGTGTTTTTTACTCACAAGTCATAAGTAAACAGGATCCTGGAATATATCCTAAAGGCAGGTGCACACAGTTTTATGTCCTTCGCGATTGTTGCTTGTCAGATTCTATGTTGTGACTACTAGGTCGTCACTATACAATTCATCGGGCCCAGAAGCACAGGTGCAATGAGTAGGCTATACACTCTCTGAAAAAAAGGTAGAAATCAGTCACGTGGCAGAACCCTTTCAATATCAGTACTAATATGTACCATTTAATGGTACAAAGATTTTAGCTTTCGTACCTTAGGGTACCGCCCCAGTGGCAGCTTTGTGTCTTTTTGTCTAAGAGTGTACAGTAGCGTGGAGGATCTTGTGGGAAGGTTCTGGACATTGGTAAAGCCATGGAACTTGTCTCAAGCTGCAAAATAATGACACAGCAATGCACCATGTACACATGGCCGTACCCAGGCTGTCTCTTAAGCCATAAAACCCCAAAGATCATGCATGATTCTACGCAGACGCTACAATAGTCAGAAGAGGATCTATGACGTCAGGAAGTTGGTGTTAAAGAATTGTGCTATAATAACCCCTACTAATACAACTCATTATATACACTATAAAGACTTGTAGGAAAGGAGACAGACATGTAGATGTTTGTGAAAGATGTTTTCTGTTTTGGAGGGATGATTATTTTTAAATCATACCCTATTGAATCAAAATTTGTTAATACTTTACTATATTTAAGGGTGGATAGTTTTATCAGTTTATTGCAACAATACATAACTACAATAACTTTGTCTAGTGCTCTTATGAAAGTTTATAGCATGATTTGTGAAAATGTAACTATACTGAATGACATAGCATAGACTTCTTCGTGGCTAGTTTTTGTGTATTTCATTTCATTCTGTAACCTACTTGTTCTACAGATCTGTG